>NW_027193326.1:0-16865 GCF_032444005.1 Ranitomeya imitator | reverse complement strand
GCATGTGGCTCTATTAGTATAGGAGATACCTGAAAACATATCACACTTTTCATCATAGTGCTTTTACCAATGCATAAAATGCATGGAGAAGTCATTTCGAATGACTGGTCCTCAGTGTTGTAAGAACGATGACTGGTTAAAATTTTTGGTGGTTTCTTGTTCAGTCCATAGGCCTACATCATGTGGCAAACCGGTGAGCATGTGGCTCTATTAGTATAGGAGATACCTGAAAACATATCACACTTTTCATCATAGTGCTTTTACCAATGCATAAAATGCATGGAGAAGTCATTTCGAATGACTGGTCCTCAGTGTTGTGAGAACGATGACTGGTTAAAATTTTTGGTGGTTTCTTGTTCAGTCCATAGGCCTACATCATGTGGCAAACCGGTGAGCATGTGGCTCTATTAGTATAGGAGATACCGGAAAACATATCACACTTTTCATCATAGTGCTTTTACCAATGCATAAAATGCATGGAGAAGTCATTTCGAATGACTGGTCCTCAGTGTTGTGAGAACGATGACTGGTTAAAATTTTTGGTGGTTTCTTGTTCAGTCCATAGGCCTACATCATGTGGCAAACCGGTGAGCATGTGGCTCTATTAGTATAGGAGATACCTGAAAACATATCACACTTTTCATCATAGTGCTTTTACCAATGCATAAAATGCATGGAGAAGTCATTTCGAATGACTGGTCCTCAGTGTTGTGAGAACGATGACTGGATAAAATTTTTGGTGGTTTCTTGTTCAGTCCATAGGCCTACATCATGTGGCAAACCGGTGAGCATGTGGCTCTATTAGTATAGGAGATACCTGAAAACATATCACACTTTTCATCATAGTGCTTTTACCAATGCATAAAATGCATGGAGAAGTCATTTCGAATGACTGGTCCTCAGTGTTGTGAGAACGATGACTGGTTAAAATTTTTGGTGGTTTCTTGTTCAGTCCATAGGCCTACATCATGTGGCAAACCGGTGAGCATGTGGCTCTATTAGTATAGGAGATACCTGAAAACATATCACACTTTTCATCATAGTGCTTTTACCAATGCATAAAATGCATGGAGAAGTCATTTCGAATGACTGGTCCTCAGTGTTGTGAGAACGATGACTGGTTAAAATTTTTGGTGGTTTCTTGTTCAGTCCACAGGCCTACATCATGTGGCAAACCGGTGAGCATGTGGCTCTATTAGTATAGGAGATACCTGAAAACATATCACACTTTTCATCATAGTGCTTTTACCAATGCATAAAATGCATGGAGAAGTCATTTCGAATGACTGGTCCTCAGTGTTGTGAGAACGATGACTGGTTAAAATTTTTGGTGGTTTCTTGTTTAGTCCATAGGCCTACAGCATGTGGCAAACCGGTGAGCATGTGGCTCTATTAGTATAGGAGATACCTGAAAATATATCACACTTTTCATCATAGTGCTTTTACCAATGCATAAAATGCACGGAGAAGTCATTTCGAATGACTGGTCCTCAGTGTTGTGAGAACGATGACTGGTTAAAATTTTTGGTGGTTTCTTGTTCAGTCCATAGGCCTACAGCATGTGGCAAACCGGTGAGCATGTGGCTCTATTAGTATAGGAGATACCTGAAAACATATCACACTTTTCATCATAGTGCTTTTACCAATGCATAAAATGCATGGAGAAGTCATTTCGAATGACTGGTCCTCAGTGTTGTGAGAACGATGACTGGTTAAAATTTTTGGTGGTTTCTTGTTCAGTCCATAGGCCTACATCATGTGGCAAACCGGTGAGCATGTGGCTCTATTAGTATAGGAGATACCTGAAAACATATCACACTTTTCATCATAGTGCTTTTACCAATGCATAAAATGCATGGAGAAGTCATTTCGAATGACTGGTCCTCAGTGTTGTGAGAACGATGACTGGTTAAAATTTTTGGTGGTTTCTTGTTCAGTCCATAGGCCTACATCATGTGGCAAACCGGTGAGCATGTGGCTCTATTAGTATAGGAGATACCTGAAAACATATCACACTTTTCATCATAGTGCTTTTACCAATGCATAAAATGCATGGAGAAGTCATTTCGAATGACTGGTCCTCAGTGTTGTGAGAACGATGACTGGTTAAAATTTTTGGTGGTTTCTTGTTCAGTCCATAGGCCTACATCATGTGGCAAACCGGTGAGCATGTGGCTCTATTAGTATAGGAGATACCTGAAAACATATCACACTTTTCATCATAGTGCTTTTACCAATGCATAAAATGCATGGAGAAGTCATTTCGAATGACTGGTCCTCAGTGTTGTGAGAACGATGACTGGTTAAAATTTTTGGTGGTTTCTTGTTCAGTCCATAGGCCTACATCATGTGGCAAACCGGTGAGCATGTGGCTCTATTAGTATAGGAGATACCTGAAAACATATCACACTTTTCATCATAGTGCTTTTACCAATGCATAAAATGCATGGAGAAGTCATTTCGAATGACTGGTCCTCAGTGTTGTGAGAACGATGACTGGTTAAAATTTTTGGTGGTTTCTTGTTCAGTCCATAGGCCTACATCATGTGGCAAACCGGTGAGCATGTGGCTCTATTAGTATAGGAGATACCTGAAAACATATCACACTTTTCAATCATAGTGCTTTTACCAATGCATAAAATGCATGGAGAAGTCATTTCGAATGACTGGTCCTCAGTGTTGTGAGAACGATGACTCGTTAAAATTTTTGGTGGTTTCTTGTTCAGTCCATAGGCCTACATCATGTGGCAAACCGGTGAGCATGTGGCTCTATTAGTATAGGAGATACCTGAAAACATATCACACTTTTCATCATAGTGCTTTTACCAATGCATAAAATGCATGGAGAAGTCATTTCGAATGACTGGTCCTCAGTGTTGTGAGAACGATGACTGGTTAAAATTTTTGGTGGTTTCTTGTTCAGTCCATAGGCCTACATCATGTGGCAAACCGGTGAGCATGTGGCTCTATTAGTATAGGAGATACCTGAAAACATATCACACTTTTCATCATAGTGCTTTTACCAATGCATAAAATGCATGGAGAAGTCATTTCGAATGACTGGTCCTCAGTGTTGTGAGAACGATGACTGGTTAAAATTTTTGGTGGTTTCTTGTTCAGTCCATAGGCCTACATCATGTGGCAAACCGGTGAGCATGTGGCTCTATTAGTATAGGAGATACCTGAAAACATATCACACTTTTCATCATAGTGCTTTTACCAATGCATAAAATGCATGGAGAAGTCATTTCGAATGACTGGTCCTCAGTGTTGTGAGAACGATGACTGGTTAAAATTTTTGGTGGTTTCTTGTTCAGTCCATAGGCCTACATCATGTGGCAAACCGGTGAGCATGTGGCTCTATTAGTATAGGAGATACCTGAAAACATATCACACTTTTCATCATAGTGCTTTTACCAATGCATAAAATGCATGGAGAAGTCATTTCAAATGACTGGTCCTCAGTGTTGTGAGAACGATGACTGGATAAAATTTTTGGTGGTTTATTGTTCAGTCCATAGGCCTACATCATGTGGCAAACCGGTGAGCATGTGGCTCTATTAGTATAGGAGATACCTGAAAACATATCACACTTTTCATCATAGTGCTTTTACCAATGCATAAAATGCATGGAGAAGTCATTTCGAATGACTGGTCCTCAGTGTTGTGAGAATGATGACTGGTTAAAATTTTTCGTGGTTTCTTGTTCAGTCCATAGGCCTACATCATGTGGCAAACCGGTGAGCATGTGGCTCTATTAGTATAGGAGATACCTGAAAACATATCACACTTTTCATCATAGTGCTTTTACCAATGCATAAAATGCATGGAGAAGTCATTTCGAATGACTGGTCCTCAGTGTTGTGAGAACGATGACTGGTTAAAATTTTTGGTGGTTTCTTGTTCAGTCCATAGGCCTACATCATGTGGCAAACCGGTGAGCATGTGGCTCGATTAGTATAGGAGATACCTGAAAACATATCACACTTTTCATCATAGTGCTTTTACCAATGCATAAAATGCATGGAGAAGTCATTTCGAATGACTGGTCCTCAGTGTTGTGAGAACGATGACTGGTTAAAATTTTTGGTGGTTTCTTGTTCAGTCCATAGGCCTACATCATGTGGCAAACCGGTGAGCATGTGGCTCTATTAGTATAGGAGATACCTGAAAACATATCACACTTTTCATCATAGTGCTTTTACCAATGCATAAAATGCATGGAGAAGTCATTTCGAATGACTGGTCCTCAGTGTTGTGAGAATGATGACTGGTTAAAATTTTTCGTGGTTTCTTGTTCAGTCCATAGGCCTACATCATGTGGCAAACCGGTGAGCATGTGGCTCTATTAGTATAGGAGATACCTGAAAACATATCACACTTTTCATCATAGTGCTTTTACCAATGCATAAAATGCATGGAGAAGTCATTTCGAATGACTGGTCCTCAGTGTTGTGAGAACGATGACTGGTTAAAATTTTTGGTGGTTTCTTGTTCAGTCCATAGGCCTACATCATGTGGCAAACCGGTGAGCATGTGGCTCTATTAGTATAGGAGATACCTGAAAACATATCACACTTTTCATCATAGTGCTTTTACCAATGCATAAAATGCATGGAGAAGTCATTTCGAATGACTGGTCCTCAGTGTTGTGAGAACGATGACTGGTTAAAATTTTTGGTGGTTTCTTGTTCAGTCCATAGGCCTACATCATGTGGCAAACCGGTGAGCATGTGGCTCTATTAGTATAGGAGATACCTGAAAACATATCACACTTTTCATCATAGTGCTTTTACCAATGCATAAAATGCATGGAGAAGTCATTTCGAATGACTGGTCCTCAGTGTTGTGAGAACGATGACTGGTTAAAATTTTTGGTGGTTTCTTGTTCAGTCCATAGGCCTACATCATGTGGCAAACCGGTGAGCATGTGGCTCTATTATTATAGGAGATACCTGAAAACATATCACACTTTTCATCATAGTGCTTTTACCAATGCATAAAATGCATGGAGAAGTCATTTCGAATGACTGGTCCTCAGTGTTGTGAGAACGATGACTGGTTAAAATTTTTGGTGGTTTCTTGTTCAGTCCATAGGCCTACATCATGTGGCAAACCGGTGAGCATGTGGCTCTATTAGTATAGGAGATACCTGAAAACATATCACACTTTTCATCATAGTGCTTTTACCAATGCATAAAATGCATGGAGAAGTCATTTCGAATGACTGGTCCTCAGTGTTGTGAGAACGATGACTGGTTAAAATTTTTGGTGGTTTCTTGTTCAGTCCATAGGCCTACATCATGTGGCAAACCGGTGAGCATGTGGCTCTATTAGTATAGGAGATACCTGAAAACATATCACACTTTTCATCATAGTGCTTTTACCAATGCATAAAATGCATGGAGAAGTCATTTCGAATGACTGGTCCTCAGTGTTGTGAGAACGATGACTGGATAAAATTTTTGGTGGTTTCTTGTTCAGTCCATAGGCCTACATCATGTGGCAAACCGGTGAGCATGTGGCTCTATTAGTATAGGAGATACCTGAAAACATATCACACTTTTCATCATAGTGCTTTTACCAATGCATAAAATGCATGGAGAAGTCATTTCGAATGACTGGTCCTCAGTGTTGTGAGAATGATGACTGGTTAAAATTTTTCGTGGTTTCTTGTTCAGTCCATAGGCCTACATCATGTGGCAAACCGGTGAGCATGTGGCTCTATTAGTATAGGAGATACCTGAAAACATATCACACTTTTCATCATAGTGCTTTTACCAATGCATAAAATGCATGGAGAAGTCATTTCGAATGACTGGTCCTCAGTGTTGTGAGAACGATGACTGGTTAAAATTTTTGGTGGTTTCTTGTTCAGTCCATAGGCCTACATCATGTGGCAAACCGGTGAGCATGTGGCTCGATTAGTATAGGAGATACCTGAAAACATATCACACTTTTCATCATAGTGCTTTTACCAATGCATAAAATGCATGGAGAAGTCATTTCGAATGACTGGTCCTCAGTGTTGTGAGAACGATGACTGGTTAAAATTTTTGGTGGTTTCTTGTTCAGTCCATAGGCCTACATCATGTGGCAAACCGGTGAGCATGTGGCTCTATTAGTATAGGAGATACCTGAAAACATATCACACTTTTCATCATAGTGCTTTTACCAATGCATAAAATGCATGGAGAAGTCATTTCGAATGACTGGTCCTCAGTGTTGTGAGAACGATGACTGGTTAAAATTTTTGGTGGTTTCTTGTTCAGTCCATAGGCCTACATCATGTGGCAAACCGGTGAGCATGTGGCTCTATTAGTATAGGAGATACCTGAAAACATATCACACTTTTCATCATAGTGCTTTTACCAATGCATAAAATGCATGGAGAAGTCATTTCGAATGACTGGTCCTCAGTGTTGTGAGAACGATGACTGGTTAAAATTTTTGGTGGTTTCTTGTTCAGTCCATAGGCCTACATCATGTGGCAAACCGGTGAGCATGTGGCTCTATTAGTATAGGAGATACCTGAAAACATATCACACTTTTCATCATAGTGCTTTTACCAATGCATAAAATGCATGGAGAAGTCATTTCGAATGACTGGTCCTCAGTGTTGTGAGAACGATGACTGGTTAAAATTTTTGGTGGTTTCTTGTTCAGTCCATAGGCCTACATCATGTGGCAAACCGGTGAGCATGTGGCTCTATTAGTATAGGAGATACCTGAAAACATATCACACTTTTCAATCATAGTGCTTTTACCAATGCATAAAATGCATGGAGAAGTCATTTCGAATGACTGGTCCTCAGTGTTGTGAGAACGATGACTGGTTAAAATTTTTGGTGGTTTCTTGTTCAGTCCATAGGCCTACATCATGTGGCAAACCGGTGAGCATGTGGCTCTATTAGTATAGGAGATACCTGAAAACATATCACACTTTTCATCATAGTGCTTTTACCAATGCATAAAATGCATGGAGAAGTCATTTCGAATGACTGGTCCTCAGTGTTGTGAGAACGATGACTGGTTAAAATTTTTGGTGGTTTCTTGTTCAGTCCATAGGCCTACATCATGTGGCAAACCGGTGAGCATGTGGCTCTATTAGTATAGGAGATACCTGAAAACATATCACACTTTTCATCATAGTGCTTTTACCAATGCATAAAATGCATGGAGAAGTCATTTCGAATGACTGGTCCTCAGTGTTGTGAGAACGATGACTGGATAAAATTTTTGGTGGTTTCTTGTTCAGTCCATAGGCCTACATCATGTGGCAAACCGGTGAGCATGTGGCTCTATTAGTATAGGAGATACCTGAAAACATATCACACTTTTCATCATAGTGCTTTTACCAATGCATAAAATGCATGGAGAAGTCATTTCGAATGACTGGTCCTCAGTGTTGTGAGAACGATGACTGGTTAAAATTTTTGGTGGTTTCTTGTTCAGTCCATAGGCCTACATCATGTGGCAAACCGGTGAGCATGTGGCTCTATTAGTATAGGAGATACCTGAAAACATATCACACTTTTCATCATAGTGCTTTTACCAATGCATAAAATGCATGGAGAAGTCATTTCGAATGACTGGTCCTCAGTGTTGTGAGAACGATGACTGGTTAAAATTTTTGGTGGTTTCTTGTTCAGTCCATAGGCCTACATCATGTGGCAAACCGGTGAGCATGTGGCTCTATTAGTATAGGAGATACCTGAAAACATATCACACTTTTCATCATAGTGCTTTTACCAATGCATAAAATGCATGGAGAAGTCATTTCGAATGACTGGTCCTCAGTGTTGTGAGAACGATGACTGGTTAAAATTTTTGGTGGTTTCTTGTTGAGTCCACAGGCCTACATCATGTGGCAAACCGGTGAGCATGTGGCTCTATTAGTATAGGAGATACCTGAAAACATATCACACTTTTCATCATAGTGCTTTTACCAATGCATAAAATGCATGGAGAAGTCATTTCGAATGACTGGTCCTCAGTGTTGTGAGAACGATGACTGGTTAAAATTTTTGGTGGTTTCTTGTTCAGTCCATAGGCCTACAGCATGTGGCAAACCGGTGAGCATGTGGCTCTATTAGTATAGGAGATACCTGAAAATATATCACACTTTTCATCATAGTGCTTTTACCAATGCATAAAATGCATGGAGAAGTCATTTCGAATGACTGGTCCTCAGTGTTGTGAGAACGATGACTGGTTAAAATTTTTGGTGGTTTCTTGTTCAGTCCATAGGCCTACAGCATGTGGCAAACCGGTGAGCATGTGGCTCTATTAGTATAGGAGATACCTGAAAACATATCACACTTTTCATCATAGTGCTTTTACCAATGCATAAAATGCATGGAGAAGTCATTTCGAATGACTGGTCCTCAGTGTTGTGAGAACGATGACTGGTTAAAATTTTTGGTGGTTTCTTGTTCAGTCCATAGGCCTACATCATGTGGCAAACCGGTGAGCATGTGGCTCTATTAGTATAGGAGATACCTGAAAACATATCACACTTTTCATCATAATGCTTTTACCAATGCATAAAATGCATGGAGAAGTCATTTCGAATGACTGGTCCTCAGTGTTGTGAGAACGATGACTGGTTAAAATTTTTGGTGGTTTCTTGTTCAGTCCATAGGCCTACATCATGTGGCAAACCGGTGAGCATGTGGCTCTATTAGTATAGGAGATACCTGAAAACATATCACACTTTTCATCATAGTGCTTTTACCAATGCATAAAATGCATGGAGAAGTCATTTCGAATGACTGGTCCTCAGTGTTGTGAGAACGATGACTGGTTAAAATTTTTGGTGGTTTCTTGTTCAGTCCATAGGCCTACATCATGTGGCAAACCGGTGAGCATGTGGCTCTATTAGTATAGGAGATACCTGAAAACATATCACACTTTTCAATCATAGTGCTTTTACCAATGCATAAAATGCATGGAGAAGTCATTTCGAATGACTGGTCCTCAGTGTTGTGAGAACGATGACTGGTTAAAATTTTTGGTGGTTTCTTGTTCAGTCCATAGGCCTACATCATGTGGCAAACCGGTGAGCATGTGGCTCTATTAGTATAGGAGATACCTGAAAACATATCACACTTTTCATCATAGTGCTTTTACCAATGCATAAAATGCATGGAGAAGTCATTTCGAATGACTGGTCCTCAGTGTTGTGAGAACGATGACTGGATAAAATTTTTGGTGGTTTCTTGTTCAGTCCATAGGCCTACATCATGTGGCAAACCGGTGAGCATGTGGCTCTATTAGTATAGGAGATACCTGAAAACATATCACACTTTTCATCATAGTGCTTTTACCAATGCATAAAATGCATGGAGAAGTCATTTCGAATGACTGGTCCTCAGTGTTGTGAGAACGATGACTGGTTAAAATTTTTGGTGGTTTCTTGTTCAGTCCATAGGCCTACATCATGTGGCAAACCGGTGAGCATGTGGCTCTATTAGTATAGGAGATACCTGAAAACATATCACACTTTTCATCATAGTGCTTTTACCAATGCATAAAATGCATGGAGAAGTCATTTCGAATGACTGGTCCTCAGTGTTGTGAGAACGATGACTGGTTAAAATTTTTGGTGGTTTCTTGTTCAGTCCACAGGCCTACATCATGTGGCAAACCGGTGAGCATGTGGCTCTATTAGTATAGGAGATACCTGAAAACATATCACACTTTTCATCATAGTGCTTTTACCAATGCATAAAATGCATGGAGAAGTCATTTCGAATGACTGGTCCTCAGTGTTGTGAGAACGATGACTGGTTAAAATTTTTGGTGGTTTCTTGTTCAGTCCATAGGCCTACAGCATGTGGCAAACCGGTGAGCATGTGGCTCTATTAGTATAGGAGATACCTGAAAATATATCACACTTTCATCATAGTGCTTTTACCAATGCATAAAATGCATGGAGAAGTCATTTCGAATGACTGGTCCTCAGTGTTGTGAGAACGATGACTGGTTAAAATTTTTGGTGGTTTCTTGTTCAGTCCATAGGCCTACATCATGTGGCAAACCGGTGAGCATGTGGCTTTATTAGTATAGGAGATACCTGAAAACATATCACACTTTTCATCATAGTGCTTTTACCAATGCATAAAATGCATGGAGAAGTCATTTCGAATGACTGGTCCTCAGTGTTGTGAGAACGATGACTGGTTAAAATTTTTGGTGGTTTCTTGTTCAGTCCATAGGCCTACATCATGTGGCAAACCGGTGAGCATGTGGCTCTATTAGTATAGGAGATACCTGAAAACATATCACACTTTTCATCATAGTGCTTTTACCAATGCATAAAATGCATGGAGAAGTCATTTCGAATGACTGGTCCTCAGTGTTGTGAGAACGATGACTGGTTAAAATTTTTGGTGGTTTCTTGTTCAGTCCATAGGCCTACATCATGTGGCAAACCGGTGAGCATGTGGCTCTATTAGTATAGGAGATACCTGAAAACATATCACACTTTTCATCATAGTGCTTTTACCAATGCATAAAATGCATGGAGAAGTCATTTCGAATGACTGGTCCTCAGTGTTGTGAGAACGATGACTGGTTAAAATTTTTGGTGGTTTCTTGTTCAGTCCATAGGCCTACATCATGTGGCAAACCGGTGAGCATGTGGCTCTATTAGTATAGGAGATACCTGAAAACATATCACACTTTTCATCATAGTGCTTTTACCAATGCATAAAATGCATGGAGAAGTCATTTCGAATGACTGGTCCTCAGTGTTGTGAGAACGATGACTGGTTAAAATTTTTGGTGGTTTCTTGTTCAGTCCATAGGCCTACATCATGTGGCAAACCGGTGAGCATGTGGCTCTATTAGTATAGGAGATACCTGAAAACATATCACACTTTTCATCATAGTGCTTTTACCAATGCATAAAATGCATGGAGAAGTCATTTCGAATGACTGGTCCTCAGTGTTGTGAGAACGATGACTGGTTAAAATTTTTGGTGGTTTCTTGTTCAGTCCATAGGCCTACATCATGTGGCAAACCGGTGAGCATGTGGCTCTATTAGTATAGGAGATACCTGAAAACATATCACACTTTTCATCATAGTGCTTTTACCAATGCATAAAATGCATGGAGAAGTCATTTAGAATGACTGGTCCTCAGTGTTGTGAGAACGATGACTGGTTAAAATTTTTGGTGGTTTCTTGTTCAGTCCATAGGCCTACATCATGTGGCAAACCGGTGAGCATGTGGCTCTATTAGTATAGGAGATACCTGAAAACATATCACACTTTTCATCATAGTGCTTTTACCAATGCATAAAATGCATGGAGAAGTCATTTCGAATGACTGGTCCTCAGTGTTGTGAGAACGATGACTGGTTAAAATTTTTGGTGGTTTCTTGTTCAGTCCATAGGCCTACATCATGTGGCAAACCGGTGAGCATGTGGCTCTATTAGTATAGGAGATACCTGAAAACATATCACACTTTTCATCATAGTGCTTTTACCAATGCATAAAATGCATGGAGAAGTCATTTCGAATGACTGGTCCTCAGTGTTGTGAGAACGATGACTGGTTAAAATTTTTGGTGGTTTCTTGTTCAGTCCATAGGCCTACATCATGTGGCAAACCGGTGAGCATGTGGCTCTATTAGTATAGGAGATACCTGAAAACATATCACACTTTTCATCATAGTGCTTTTACCAATGCATAAAATGCATGGAGAAGTCATTTCGAATGACTGGTCCTCAGTGTTGTGAGAACGATGACTGGTTAAAATTTTTGGTGGTTTCTTGTTCAGTCCATAGGCCTACATCATGTGGCAAACCGGTGAGCCATGTGGCTCTATTAGTATAGGAGATACCTGAAAACATACCACACTTTTCATCATAGTGCTTTTACCAATGCATAAAATGCATGGAGAAGTCATTTCGAATGACTGGTCCTCAGTGTTGTGAGAACGATGACTGGTTAAAATTTTTGGTGGTTTCTTGTTCAGTCCATAGGCCTACATCATGTGGCAAACCGGTGAGCATGTGGCTCTATTAGTATAGGAGATACCTGAAAACATATCACACTTTTCATCATAGTGCTTTTACCAATGCATAAAATGCATGGAGAAGTCATTTCGAATGACTGGTCCTCAGTGTTGTGAGAACGATGACTGGTTAAAATTTTTGGTGGTTTCTTGTTCAGTCCATAGGCCTACATCATGTGGCAAACCGGTGAGCATGTGGCTCTATTAGTATCGGAGATACCTGAAAACATATCACACTTTTCATCATAGTGCTTTTACCAATGCATGAAAAATGCATGGAGAAGTCATTTCGAATGACTGGTCCTCAGTGTTGTGAGAACGATGACTGGTTAAAATTTTTGGTGGTTTCTTGTTCAGTCCATAGGCCTACAGCATGTGGCAAACCGGTGAGCATGTGGCTCTATTAGTATAGGAGATACCTGAAAACATATCACACTTTTCATCATAGTGCTTTTACCAATGCATAAAATGCATGGAGAAGTCATTTCGAATGACTGCTCCTCAGTGTTGTGAGAACGATGACTGGTTAAAATTTTTGGTGGTTTCTTGTTCAGTCCATAGGCCTACATCATGTGGCAAACCGGTGAGCATGTGGCTCTATTAGTATAGGAGATACCTGAAAACATATCACACTTTTCATCATAGTGCTTTTACCAATGCATAAAATGCATGGAGAAGTCATTTCGAATGACTGGTCCTCAGTGTTGTGAGAACGATGACTGGTTAAAATTTTTGGTGGTTTCTTGTTCAGTCCATAGGCCTACATCATGTGGCAAACCGGTGAGCATGTGGCTCTATTAGTATAGGAGATACCTGAAAACATATCACACTTTTCATCATAGTGCTTTTACCAATGCATAAAATGCATGGAGAAGTCATTTCGAATGACTGGTACCTCAGTGTTGTGAGAACGATGACTGGTTAAAATTTTTGGTGGTTTCTTGTTCAGTCCATAGGCCTACATCATGTGGCAAACCAGTGAGCATGTGGCTCTATTAGTATAGGAGATACCTGAAAACATATCACACTTTTCATCATAGTGCTTTTACCAATGCATAAAATGCATGGAGAAGTCATTTCGAATGACTGGTCCTCAGTGTTGTGAGAACGATGACTGGTTAAAATTTTTGGTGGTTTCTTGTTCAGTCCATAGGCCTACATCATGTGGCAAACCGGTGAGCATGTGGCTCTATTAGTATAGGAGATACCTGAAAACATATCACACTTTTCATCATAGTGCTTTTACCAATGCATAAAATGCATGGAGAAGTCATTTCGAATGACTGGTCCTCAGTGTTGTGAGAACGATGACTGGTTAAAATTTTTGGTGGTTTCTTGTTCAGTCCATAGGCCTACATCATGTGGCAAACCGGTGAGCATGTGGCTCTATTAGTATAGGAGATACCTGAAAACATATCACACTTTTCATCATAGTGCTTTTACCAATGCATAAAATGCATGGAGAAGTCATTTCGAATGACTGGTCCTCAGTGTTGTGAGAACGATGACTGGTTAAAATTTTTGGTGGTTTCTTGTTCAGTCCATAGGCCTACATCATGTGGCAAACCGGTGAGCATGTGGCTCTATTAGTATAGGAGATACCTGAAAACATATCACACTTTTCATCATAGTGCTTTTACCAATGCATAAAATGCATGGAGAAGTCATTTCGAATGACTGGTCCTCAGTGTTGTGAGAACGATGACTGGTTAAAATTTTTCGTGGTTTCTTGTTCAGTCCATAGGCCTACATCATGTGGCAAACCGGTGAGCCATGTGGCTCTATTAGTATAGGAGATACCTGAAAACATACCACACTTTTCATCATAGTGCTTTTACCAATGCATAAAATGCATGGAGAAGTCATTTCGAATGACTGGTCCTCAGTGTTGTGAGAACGATGACTGGTTAAAATTTTTGGTGGTTTCTTGTTCAGTCCATAGGCCTACATCATGTGGCAAACCGGTGAGCATGTGGCTCTATTAGTATAGGAGATACCTGAAAACATATCACACTTTTCATCATAGTGCTTTTACCAATGCATAAAATGCATGGAGAAGTCATTTCGAATGACTGGTCCTCAGTGTTGTGAGAACGATGACTGGTTAAAATTTTTGGTGGTTTCTTGTTCAGTCCATAGGCCTACATCATGTGGCAAACCGGTGAGCATGTGGCTCTATTAGTATCGGAGATACCTGAAAACATATCACACTTTTCATCATAGTGCTTTTACCAATGCATGAAAAATGCATGGAGAAGTCATTTCGAATGACTGGTCCTCAGTGTTGTGAGAACGATGACTGGTTAAAATTTTTGGTGGTTTCTTGTTCAGTCCATAGGCCTACAGCATGTGGCAAACCGGTGAGCATGTGGCTCTATTAGTATAGGAGATACCTGAAAACATATCACACTTTTCATCATAGTGCTTTTACCAATGCATAAAATGCATGGAGAAGTCATTTCGAATGACTGCTCCTCAGTGTTGTGAGAACGATGACTGGTTAAAATTTTTGGTGGTTTCTTGTTCAGTCCATAGGCCTACATCATGTGGCAAACCGGTGAGCATGTGGCTCTATTAGTATAGGAGATACCTGAAAACATATCACACTTTTCATCATAGTGCTTTTACCAATGCATAAAATGCATGGAGAAGTCATTTCGAATGACTGGTCCTCAGTGTTGTGAGAACGATGACTGGTTAAAATTTTTGGTGGTTTCTTGTTCAGTCCATAGGCCTACATCATGTGGCAAACCGGTGAGCATGTGGCTCTATTAGTATAGGAGATACCTGAAAACATATCACACTTTTCATCATAGTGCTTTTACCAATGCATAAAATGCATGGAGAAGTCATTTCGAATGACTGGTCCTCAGTGTTGTGAGAACGATGACTGGTTAAAATTTTTGGTGGTTTCTTGTTCAGTCCATAGGCCTACATCATGTGGCAAACCAGTGAGCATGTGGCTCTATTAGTATAGGAGATACCTGAAAACATATCACACTTTTCATCATAGTGCTTTTACCAATGCATAAAATGCATGGAGAAGTCATTTCGAATGACTGGTCCTCAGTGTTGTGAGAACGATGACTGGTTAAAATTTTTGGTGGTTTCTTGTTCAGTCCATAGGCCTACATCATGTGGCAAACCGGTGAGCATGTGGCTCTATTAGTATAGGAGATACCTGAAAACATATCACACTTTTCATCATAGTGCTTTTACCAATGCATAAAATGCATGGAGAAGTCATTTCGAATGACTGGTCCTCAGTGTTGTGAGAACGATGACTGGTTAAAATTTTTGGTGGTTTCTTGTTCAGTCCATAGGCCTACATCATGTGGCAAACCGGTGAGCATGTGGCTCTATTAGTATAGGAGATACCTGAAAACATATCACACTTTTCATCATAGTGCTTTTACCAATGCATAAAATGCATGGAGAAGTCATTTCGAATGACTGGTCCTCAGTGTTGTGAGAACGATGACTGGTTAAAATTTTTGGTGGTTTCTTGTTCAGTCCATAGGCCTACATCATGTGGCAAACCGGTGAGCATGTGGCTCTATTAGTATAGGAGATACCTGAAAACATATCACACTTTTCATCATAGTGCTTTTACCAATGCATAAAATGCATGGAGAAGTCATTTCGAATGACTGGTCCTCAGTGTTGTGAGAACGATGACTGGTTAAAATTTTTCGTGGTTTCTTGTTCAGTCCCTAGGCCTACATCATGTGGCAAACCGGTGAGCATGTGGCTCTATTAGTATAGGAGATACCTGAAAACATATCACACTTTTCATCATAGTGCTTTTACCAATGCATAAAATGCATGGAGAAGTCATTTCGAATGACTGGTCCTCAGTGTTGTGAGAACGATGACTGGTTAAAATTTTTGGTGGTTTCTTGTTCAGTCCACAGGCCTACATCATGTGGCAAACCGGTGAGCATGTGGCTCTATTAGTATAGGAGATACCTGAAAACATATCACACTTTTCATCATAGTGCTTTTACCAATGCATAAAATGCATGGAGAAGTCATTTCGAATGACTGGTCCTCAGTGTTGTGAGAACGATGACTGGTTAAAATTTTTGGTGGTTTCTTGTTCAGTCCATAGGCCTACATCATGTGGCAAACCGGTGAGCATGTGGCTCTATTAGTATAGGAGATACCTGAAAACATATCACACTTTTCATCATAGTGCTTTTACCAATGCATAAAATGCATGGAGAAGTCATTTCGAATGACTGGTCCTCAGTGTTGTGAGAACGATGACTGGTTAAAATTTTTGGTGGTTTCTTGTTCAGTCCATAGGCCTACATCATGTGGCAAACCGGTGAGCATGTGGCTCTATTAGTATAGGAGATACCTGAAAACATATCACACTTTTCATCATAGTGCTTTTACCAATGCATAAAATGCATGGAGAAGTCATTTCGAATGACTGGTCCTCAGTGTTGTGAGAACGATGACTGGTTAAAATTTTTGGTGGTTTCTTGTTCAGTCCATAGGCCTACATCATGTGGCAAACCGGTGAGCATGTGGCTCTATTAGTATAGGAGATACCTGAAAACATATCACACTTTTCATCATAGTGCTTTTACCAATGCATAAAATGCATGGAGAAGTCATTTCGAATGACTGGTCCTCAGTGTTGTGAGAACGATGACTGGTTAAAATTTTTGGTGGTTTCTTGTTCAGTCCATAGGCCTACATCATGTGGCAAACCGGTGAGCATGTGGCTCTATTAGTATAGGAGATACCTGAAAACATATCACACTTTTCATCATAGTGCATTTATAAATGCATAAAATGCATGGAGAAGTCATTTCGAATGACTGGTCC
>NW_027193324.1:0-72837 GCF_032444005.1 Ranitomeya imitator | reverse complement strand
AGAAGTCATTTCGAATGACTGGTCCTCAGTGTTGTGAGAACGATGACTGGTTAAAATTTTTGGTGGTTTCTTGTTCAGTCCATAGGCCTACATCATGTGGCAAACCGGTGAGCATGTGGCTCTATTAGTATAGGAGATACCTGAAAACATATCACACTTTTCATCATAGTGCTTTTACCAATGCATAAAATGCATGGAGAAGTCATTTCGAATGACTGGTCCTCAGTGTTGTGAGAACGATGACTGGTTAAAATTTTTGGTGGTTTCTTGTTCAGTCCATAGGCCTACATCATGTGGCAAACCGTGTGAGCATGTGGCTCTATTAGTATAGTGAGATACCTGAAAACATATCACACTTTTCATCATAGTGCTTTTACCAATGCATAAAATGCATGGAGAAGTCATTTCGAATGACTGGTCCTCAGTGTTGTGAGAACGATGACTGGTTAAAATTTTTGGTGGTTTCTTGTTCAGTCCATAGGCCTACATCATGTGGCAAACCGGTGAGCATGTGGCTCTATTAGTATAGGAGATACCTGAAAACATATCACACTTTTCATCATAGTGCTTTTACCAATGCATAAAATGCATGGAGAAGTCATTTCGAATGACTGGTCCTCAGTGTTGTGAGAACGATGACTGGTTAAAATTTTTGGTGGTTTCTTGTTCAGTCCATAGGCCTACATCATGTGGCAAACCGGTGAGCATGTGGCTCTATTAGTATAGGAGATACCTGAAAACATATCACACTTTTCATCATAGTGCTTTTACCAATGCATAAAATGCATGGAGAAGTCATTTCGAATGACTGGTCCTCAGTGTTGTGAGAACGATGACTGGTTAAAATTTTTGGTGGTTTCTTGTTCAGTCCATAGGCCTACATCATGTGGCAAACCGGTGAGCATGTGGCTCTATTAGTATAGGAGATACCTGAAAACATATCACACTTTTCATCATAGTGCTTTTACCAATGCATAAAATGCATGGAGAAGTCATTTCGAATGACTGGTCCTCAGTGTTGTGAGAACGATGACTGGTTAAAATTTTTGGTGGTTTCTTGTTCAGTCCATAGGCCTACATCATGTGGCAAACCGGTGAGCATGTGGCTCTATTAGTATAGGAGATACCTGAAAACATATCACACTTTTCATCATAGTGCTTTTACCAATGCATAAAATGCATGGAGAAGTCATTTCGAATGACTGGTCCTCAGTGTTGTGAGAACGATGACTGGTTAAAATTTTTGGTGGTTTCTTGTTCAGTCCATAGGCCTACATCATGTGGCAAACCGGTGAGCATGTGGCTCTATTAGTATAGGAGATACCTGAAAACATATCACACTTTTCATCATAGTGCTTTTACCAATGCATAAAATGCATGGAGAAGTCATTTCGAATGACTGGTCCTCAGTGTTGTGAGAACGATGACTGGTTAAAATTTTTGGTGGTTTCTTGTTCAGTCCATAGGCCTACATCATGTGGCAAACCGGTGAGCATGTGGCTCTATTAGTATAGGAGATACCTGAAAACATATCACACTTTTCATCATAGTGCTTTTACCAATGCATAAAATGCATGGAGAAGTCATTTCGAATGACTGGTCCTCAGTGTTGTGAGAACGATGACTGGTTAAAATTTTTGGTGGTTTCTTGTTCAGTCCATAGGCCTACATCATGTGGCAAACCGGTGAGCATGTGGCTCTATTAGTATAGGAGATACCTGAAAACATATCACACTTTTCATCATAGTGCTTTTACCAATGCATAAAATGCATGGAGAAGTCATTTCGAATGACTGGTCCTCAGTGTTGTGAGAACGATGACTGGTTAAAATTTTTGGTGGTTTCTTGTTCAGTCCATAGGCCTACATCATGTGGCAAACCGGTGAGCATGTGGCTCTATTAGTATAGGAGATACCTGAAAACATATCACACTTTTCATCATAGTGCTTTTACCAATGCATAAAATGCATGGAGAAGTCATTTCGAATGACTGGTCCTCAGTGTTGTGAGAACGATGACTGGTTAAAATTTTTGGTGGTTTCTTGTTCAGTCCATAGGCCTACATCATGTGGCAAACCGGTGAGCATGTGGCTCTATTAGTATAGGAGATACCTGAAAACATATCACACTTTTCATCATAGTGCTTTTACCAATGCATAAAATGCATGGAGAAGTCATTTCGAATGACTGGTCCTCAGTGTTGTGAGAACGATGACTGGTTAAAATTTTTGGTGGTTTCTTGTTCAGTCCATAGGCCTACATCATGTGGCAAACCGGTGAGCATGTGGCTCTATTAGTATAGGAGATACCTGAAAACATATCACACTTTTCATCATAGTGCTTTTACCAATGCATAAAATGCATGGAGAAGTCATTTCGAATGACTGGTCCTCAGTGTTGTGAGAACGATGACTGGTTAAAATTTTTGGTGGTTTCTTGTTCAGTCCATAGGCCTACATCATGTGGCAAACCGGTGAGCATGTGGCTCTATTAGTATAGGAGATACCTGAAAACATATCACACTTTTCATCATAGTGCTTTTACCAATGCATAAAATGCATGGAGAAGTCATTTCGAATGACTGGTCCTCAGTGTTGTGAGAACGATGACTGGTTAAAATTTTTGGTGGTTTCTTGTTCAGTCCATAGGCCTACATCATGTGGCAAACCGGTGAGCATGTGGCTCTATTAGTATAGGAGATACCTGAAAACATATCACACTTTTCATCATAGTGCTTTTACCAATGCATAAAATGCATGGAGAAGTCATTTCGAATGACTGGTCCTCAGTGTTGTGAGAACGATGACTGGTTAAAATTTTTGGTGGTTTCTTGTTCAGTCCATAGGCCTACATCATGTGGCAAACCGGTGAGCATGTGGCTCTATTAGTATAGGAGATACCTGAAAACATATCACACTTTTCATCATAGTGCTTTTACCAATGCATAAAATGCATGGAGAAGTCATTTCGAATGACTGGTCCTCAGTGTTGTGAGAACGATGACTGGTTAAAATTTTTGGTGGTTTCTTGTTCAGTCCATAGGCCTACATCATGTGGCAAACCGGTGAGCATGTGGCTCTATTAGTATAGGAGATACCTGAAAACATATCACACTTTTCATCATAGTGCTTTTACCAATGCATAAAATGCATGGAGAAGTCATTTCGAATGACTGGTCCTCAGTGTTGTGAGAACGATGACTGGTTAAAATTTTTGGTGGTTTCTTGTTCAGTCCATAGGCCTACATCATGTGGCAAACCGGTGAGCATGTGGCTCTATTAGTATAGGAGATACCTGAAAACATATCACACTTTTCATCATAGTGCTTTTACCAATGCATAAAATGCATGGAGAAGTCATTTCGAATGACTGGTCCTCAGTGTTGTGAGAACGATGACTGGTTAAAATTTTTGGTGGTTTCTTGTTCAGTCCATAGGCCTACATCATGTGGCAAACCGGTGAGCATGTGGCTCTATTAGTATAGGAGATACCTGAAAACATATCACACTTTTCATCATAGTGCTTTTACCAATGCATAAAATGCATGGAGAAGTCATTTCGAATGACTGGTCCTCAGTGTTGTGAGAACGATGACTGGTTAAAATTTTTGGTGGTTTCTTGTTCAGTCCATAGGCCTACATCATGTGGCAAACCGGTGAGCATGTGGCTCTATTAGTATAGGAGATACCTGAAAACATATCACACTTTTCATCATAGTGCTTTTACCAATGCATAAAATGCATGGAGAAGTCATTTCGAATGACTGGTCCTCAGTGTTGTGAGAACGATGACTGGTTAAAATTTTTGGTGGTTTCTTGTTCAGTCCATAGGCCTACATCATGTGGCAAACCGGTGAGCATGTGGCTCTATTAGTATAGGAGATACCTGAAAACATATCACACTTTTCATCATAGTGCTTTTACCAATGCATAAAATGCATGGAGAAGTCATTTCGAATGACTGGTCCTCAGTGTTGTGAGAACGATGACTGGTTAAAATTTTTGGTGGTTTCTTGTTCAGTCCATAGGCCTACATCATGTGGCAAACCGGTGAGCATGTGGCTCTATTAGTATAGGAGATACCTGAAAACATATCACACTTTTCATCATAGTGCTTTTACCAATGCATAAAATGCATGGAGAAGTCATTTCGAATGACTGGTCCTCAGTGTTGTGAGAACGATGACTGGTTAAAATTTTTGGTGGTTTCTTGTTCAGTCCATAGGCCTACATCATGTGGCAAACCGGTGAGCATGTGGCTCTATTAGTATAGGAGATACCTGAAAACATATCACACTTTTCATCATAGTGCTTTTACCAATGCATAAAATGCATGGAGAAGTCATTTCGAATGACTGGTCCTCAGTGTTGTGAGAACGATGACTGGTTAAAATTTTTGGTGGTTTCTTGTTCAGTCCATAGGCCTACATCATGTGGCAAACCGGTGAGCATGTGGCTCTATTAGTATAGGAGATACCTGAAAACATATCACACTTTTCATCATAGTGCTTTTACCAATGCATAAAATGCATGGAGAAGTCATTTCGAATGACTGGTCCTCAGTGTTGTGAGAACGATGACTGGTTAAAATTTTTGGTGGTTTCTTGTTCAGTCCATAGGCCTACATCATGTGGCAAACCGGTGAGCATGTGGCTCTATTAGTATAGGAGATACCTGAAAACATATCACACTTTTCATCATAGTGCTTTTACCAATGCATAAAATGCATGGAGAAGTCATTTCGAATGACTGGTCCTCAGTGTTGTGAGAACGATGACTGGTTAAAATTTTTGGTGGTTTCTTGTTCAGTCCATAGGCCTACATCATGTGGCAAACCGGTGAGCATGTGGCTCTATTAGTATAGGAGATACCTGAAAACATATCACACTTTTCATCATAGTGCTTTTACCAATGCATAAAATGCATGGAGAAGTCATTTCGAATGACTGGTCCTCAGTGTTGTGAGAACGATGACTGGTTAAAATTTTTGGTGGTTTCTTGTTCAGTCCATAGGCCTACATCATGTGGCAAACCGGTGAGCATGTGGCTCTATTAGTATAGGAGATACCTGAAAACATATCACACTTTTCATCATAGTGCTTTTACCAATGCATAAAATGCATGGAGAAGTCATTTCGAATGACTGGTCCTCAGTGTTGTGAGAACGATGACTGGTTAAAATTTTTGGTGGTTTCTTGTTCAGTCCATAGGCCTACATCATGTGGCAAACCGGTGAGCATGTGGCTCTATTAGTATAGGAGATACCTGAAAACATATCACACTTTTCATCATAGTGCTTTTACCAATGCATAAAATGCATGGAGAAGTCATTTCGAATGACTGGTCCTCAGTGTTGTGAGAACGATGACTGGTTAAAATTTTTGGTGGTTTCTTGTTCAGTCCATAGGCCTACATCATGTGGCAAACCGGTGAGCATGTGGCTCTATTAGTATAGGAGATACCTGAAAACATATCACACTTTTCATCATAGTGCTTTTACCAATGCATAAAATGCATGGAGAAGTCATTTCGAATGACTGGTCCTCAGTGTTGTGAGAACGATGACTGGTTAAAATTTTTGGTGGTTTCTTGTTCAGTCCATAGGCCTACATCATGTGGCAAACCGGTGAGCATGTGGCTCTATTAGTATAGGAGATACCTGAAAACATATCACACTTTTCATCATAGTGCTTTTACCAATGCATAAAATGCATGGAGAAGTCATTTCGAATGACTGGTCCTCAGTGTTGTGAGAACGATGACTGGTTAAAATTTTTGGTGGTTTCTTGTTCAGTCCATAGGCCTACATCATGTGGCAAACCGGTGAGCATGTGGCTCTATTAGTATAGGAGATACCTGAAAACATATCACACTTTTCATCATAGTGCTTTTACCAATGCATAAAATGCATGGAGAAGTCATTTCGAATGACTGGTCCTCAGTGTTGTGAGAACGATGACTGGTTAAAATTTTTGGTGGTTTCTTGTTCAGTCCATAGGCCTACATCATGTGGCAAACCGGTGAGCATGTGGCTCTATTAGTATAGGAGATACCTGAAAACATATCACACTTTTCATCATAGTGCTTTTACCAATGCATAAAATGCATGGAGAAGTCATTTCGAATGACTGGTCCTCAGTGTTGTGAGAACGATGACTGGTTAAAATTTTTGGTGGTTTCTTGTTCAGTCCATAGGCCTACATCATGTGGCAAACCGGTGAGCATGTGGCTCTATTAGTATAGGAGATACCTGAAAACATATCACACTTTTCATCATAGTGCTTTTACCAATGCATAAAATGCATGGAGAAGTCATTTCGAATGACTGGTCCTCAGTGTTGTGAGAACGATGACTGGTTAAAATTTTTGGTGGTTTTCTTGTTCAGTCCATAGGCCTACATCATGTGGCAAACCGGTGAGCATGTGGCTCTATTAGTATAGGAGATACCTGAAAACATATCACACTTTTCATCATAGTGCTTTTACCAATGCATAAAATGCATGGAGAAGTCATTTCGAATGACTGGTCCTCAGTGTTGTGAGAACGATGACTGGTTAAAATTTTTGGTGGTTTCTTGTTCAGTCCATAGGCCTACATCATGTGGCAAACCGGTGAGCATGTGGCTCTATTAGTATAGGAGATACCTGAAAACATATCACACTTTTCATCATAGTGCTTTTACCAATGCATAAAATGCATGGAGAAGTCATTTCGAATGACTGGTCCTCAGTGTTGTGAGAACGATGACTGGTTAAAATTTTTGGTGGTTTCTTGTTCAGTCCATAGGCCTACATCATGTGGCAAACCGGTGAGCATGTGGCTCTATTAGTATAGGAGATACCTGAAAACATATCACACTTTTCATCATAGTGCTTTTACCAATGCATAAAATGCATGGAGAAGTCATTTCGAATGACTGGTCCTCAGTGTTGTGAGAACGATGACTGGTTAAAATTTTTGGTGGTTTCTTGTTCAGCTCCATAGGCCTACATCATGTGGCAAACCGGTGAGCATGTGGCTCTATTAGAATAGGAGATACCTGAAAACATATCACACTTTTCATCATAGTGCTTTTACCAATGCATAAAATGCATGGAGAAGTCATTTCGAATGACTGGTCCTCAGTGTTGTGAGAACGATGACTGGTTAAAATTTTTGGTGGTTTCTTGTTCAGTCCATAGGCCTACATCATGTGGCAAACCGGTGAGCATGTGGCTCTATTAGTATAGGAGATACCTGAAAACATATCACACTTTTCATCATAGTGCTTTTACCAATGCATAAAATGCATGGAGAAGTCATTTCGAATGACTGGTCCTCAGTGTTGTGAGAACGATGACTGGTTAAAATTTTTGGTGGTTTCTTGTTCAGTCCATAGGCCTACATCATGTGGCAAACCGGTGAGCATGTGGCTCTATTAGTATAGGAGATACCTGAAAACATATCACACTTTTCATCATAGTGCTTTTACCAATGCATAAAATGCATGGAGAAGTCATTTCGAATGACTGGTCCTCAGTGTTGTGAGAACGATGACTGGTTAAAATTTTTGGTGGTTTCTTGTTCAGTCCATAGGCCTACATCATGTGGCAAACCGGTGAGCATGTGGCTCTATTAGTATAGGAGATACCTGAAAACATATCACACTTTTCATCATAGTGCTTTTACCAATGCATAAAATGCATGGAGAAGTCATTTCGAATGACTGGTCCTCAGTGTTGTGAGAACGATGACTGGTTAAAATTTTTGGTGGTTTCTTGTTCAGTCCATAGGCCTACATCATGTGGCAAACCGGTGAGCATGTGGCTCTATTAGTATAGGAGATACCTGAAAACATATCACACTTTTCATCATAGTGCTTTTACCAATGCATAAAATGCATGGAGAAGTCATTTCGAATGACTGGTCCTCAGTGTTGTGAGAACGATGACTGGTTAAAATTTTTGGTGGTTTCTTGTTCAGTCCATAGGCCTACATCATGTGGCAAACCGGTGAGCATGTGGCTCTATTAGTATAGGAGATACCTGAAAACATATCACACTTTTCATCATAGTGCTTTTACCAATGCATAAAATGCATGGAGAAGTCATTTCGAATGACTGGTCCTCAGTGTTGTGAGAACGATGACTGGTTAAAATTTTTGGTGGTTTCTTGTTCAGTCCATAGGCCTACATCATGTGGCAAACCGGTGAGCATGTGGCTCTATTAGTATAGGAGATACCCTGAAAACATATCACACTTTTCATCATAGTGCTTTTACCAATGCATAAAATGCATGGAGAAGTCATTTCGAATGACTGGTCCTCAGTGTTGTGAGAACGATGACTGGTTAAAATTTTTGGTGGTTTCTTGTTCAGTCCATAGGCCTACATCATGTGGCAAACCGGTGAGCATGTGGCTCTATTAGTATAGGAGATACCTGAAAACATATCACACTTTTCATCATAGTGCTTTTACCAATGCATAAAATGCATGGAGAAGTCATTTCGAATGACTGGTCCTCAGTGTTGTGAGAACGATGACTGGTTAAAATTTTTGGTGGTTTCTTGTTCAGTCCATAGGCCTACATCATGTGGCAAACCGGTGAGCATGTGGCTCTATTAGTATAGGAGATACCTGAAAACATATCACACTTTTCATCATAGTGCTTTTACCAATGCATAAAATGCATGGAGAAGTCATTTCGAATGACTGGTCCTCAGTGTTGTGAGAACGATGACTGGTTAAAATTTTTGGTGGTTTCTTGTTCAGTCCATAGGCCTACATCATGTGGCAAACCGGTGAGCATGTGGCTCTATTAGTATAGGAGATACCTGAAAACATATCACACTTTTCATCATAGTGCTTTTACCAATGCATAAAATGCATGGAGAAGTCATTTCGAATGACTGGTCCTCAGTGTTGTGAGAACGATGACTGGTTAAAATTTTTGGTGGTTTCTTGTTCAGTCCATAGGCCTACATCATGTGGCAAACCGGTGAGCATGTGGCTCTATTAGTATAGGGAGATACCTGAAAACATATCACACTTTTCATCATAGTGCTTTTACCAATGCATAAAATGCATGGAGAAGTCATTTCGAATGACTGGTCCTCAGTGTTGTGAGAACGATGACTGGTTAAAATTTTTGGTGGTTTCTTGTTCAGTCCATAGGCCTACATCATGTGGCAAACCGGTGAGCATGTGGCTCTATTAGTATAGGAGATACCTGAAAACATATCACACTTTTCATCATAGTGCTTTTACCAATGCATAAAATGCATGGAGAAGTCATTTCGAATGACTGGTCCTCAGTGTTGTGAGAACGATGACTGGTTAAAATTTTTGGTGGTTTCTTGTTCAGTCCATAGGCCTACATCATGTGGCAAACCGGTGAGCATGTGGCCTCTATTAGTATAGGAGATACCTGAAAACATATCACACTTTTCATCATAGTGCTTTTTACCAATGCATAAAATGCATGGAGAAGTCATTTCGAATGACTGGTCCTCAGTGTTGTGAGAACGATGACTGGTTAAAATTTTTGGTGGTTTCTTGTTCAGTCCATAGGCCTACATCATGTGGCAAACCGGTGAGCATGTGGCTCTATTAGTATAGGAGATACCCTGAAAACATATCACACTTTTCATCATAGTGCTTTTACCAATGCATAAAATGCATGGAGAAGTCATTTCGAATGACTGGTCCTCAGTGTTGTGAGAACGATGACTGGTTAAAATTTTTGGTGGTTTCTTGTTCAGTTCCATAGGCCTACATCATGTGGCAAACCGGTGAGCATGTGGCTCTATTAGTATAGGAGATACCTGAAAACATATCACACTTTTCATCATAGTGCTTTTACCAATGCATAAAATGCATGGAGAAGTCATTTCGAATGACTGGTCCTCAGTGTTGTGAGAACGATGACTGGTTAAAATTTTTGGTGGTTTCTTGTTCAGTCCATAGGCCTACATCATGTGGCAAACCGGTGAGCATGTGGCTCTATTAGTATAGGAGATACCTGAAAACATATCACACTTTTCATCATAGTGCTTTTACCAATGCATAAAATGCATGGAGAAGTCATTTCGAATGACTGGTCCTCAGTGTTGTGAGAACGATGACTGGTTAAAATTTTTGGTGGTTTCTTGTTCAGTCCATAGGCCTACATCATGTGGCAAACCGGTGAGCATGTGGCTCTATTAGTATAGGAGATACCTGAAAACATATCACACTTTTCATCATAGTGCTTTTACCAATGCATAAAATGCATGGAGAAGTCATTTCGAATGACTGGTCCTCAGTGTTGTGAGAACGATGACTGGTTAAAATTTTTGGTGGTTTCTTGTTCAGTCCATAGGCCTACATCATGTGGCAAACCGGTGAGCATGTGGCTCTATTAGTATAGGAGATACCTGAAAACATATCACACTTTTCATCATAGTGCTTTTACCAATGCATAAAATGCATGGAGAAGTCATTTCGAATGACTGGTCCTCAGTGTTGTGAGAACGATGACTGGTTAAAATTTTTGGTGGTTTCTTGTTCAGTCCATAGGCCTACATCATGTGGCAAACCGGTGAGCATGTGGCTCTATTAGTATAGGAGATACCTGAAAACATATCACACTTTTCATCATAGTGCTTTTACCAATGCATAAAATGCATGGAGAAGTCATTTCGAATGACTGGTCCTCAGTGTTGTGAGAACGATGACTGGTTAAAATTTTTGGTGGTTTCTTGTTCAGTCCATAGGCCTACATCATGTGGCAAACCGGTGAGCATGTGGCTCTATTAGTATAGGAGATACCTGAAAACATATCACACTTTTCATCATAGTGCTTTTACCAATGCATAAAATGCATGGAGAAGTCATTTCGAATGACTGGTCCTCAGTGTTGTGAGAACGATGACTGGTTAAAATTTTTGGTGGTTTCTTGTTCAGTCCATAGGCCTACATCATGTGGCAAACCGGTGAGCATGTGGCTCTATTAGTATAGGAGATACCTGAAAACATATCACACTTTTCATCATAGTGCTTTTACCAATGGATAAAATGCATGGAGAAGTCATTTCGAATGACTGGTCCTCAGTGTTGTGAGAACGATGACTGGTTAAAATTTTTGGTGGTTTCTTGTTCAGTCCATAGGCCTACATCATGTGGCAAACCGGTGAGCATGTGGCTCTATTAGTATAGGAGATACCTGAAAACATATCACACTTTTCATCATAGTGCTTTTACCAATGCATAAAATGCATGGAGAAGTCATTTCGAATGACTGGTCCTCAGTGTTGTGAGAACGATGACTGGTTAAAATTTTTGGTGGTTTCTTGTTCAGTCCATAGGCCTACATCATGTGGCAAACCGGTGAGCATGTGGCTCTATTAGTATAGGAGATACCTGAAAACATATCACACTTTTCATCATAGTGCTTTTACCAATGCATAAAATGCATGGAGAAGTCATTTCGAATGACTGGTCCTCAGTGTTGTGAGAACGATGACTGGTTAAAATTTTTGGTGGTTTCTTGTTCAGTCCATAGGCCTACATCATGTGGCAAACCGGTGAGCATGTGGCTCTATTAGTATAGGAGATACCTGAAAACATATCACACTTTTCATCATAGTGCTTTTACCAATGCATAAAATGCATGGAGAAGTCATTTCGAATGACTGGTCCTCAGTGTTGTGAGAACGATGACTGGTTAAAATTTTTGGTGGTTTCTTGTTCAGTCCATAGGCCTACATCATGTGGCAAACCGGTGAGCATGTGGCTCTATTAGTATAGGAGATACCTGAAAACATATCACACTTTTCATCATAGTGCTTTTACCAATGCATAAAATGCATGCGAGAAGTCATTTCGAATTACTGGTCCTCAGTGTTGTGAGAACGATGACTGGTTAAAATTTTTGGTGGTTTCTTGTTCAGTCCATAGGCCTACATCATGTGGCAAACCGGTGAGCATGTGGCTCTATTAGTATAGGAGATACCTGAAAACATATCACACTTTTCATCATAGTGCTTTTACCAATGCATAAAATGCATGGAGAAGTCATTTCGAATGACTGGTCCTCAGTGTTGTGAGAACGATGACTGGTTAAAATTTTTGGTGGTTTCTTGTTCAGTCCATAGGCCTACATCATGTGGCAAACCGGTGAGCATGTGGCTCTATTAGTATAGGAGATACCTGAAAACATATCACACTTTTCATCATAGTGCTTTTACCAATGCATAAAATGCATGGAGAAGTCATTTCGAATGACTGGTCCTCAGTGTTGTGAGAACGATGACTGGTTAAAATTTTTGGTGGTTTCTTGTTCAGTCCATAGGCCTACATCATGTGGCAAACCGGTGAGCATGTGGCTCTATTAGTATAGGAGATACCTGAAAACATATCACACTTTTCATCATAGTGCTTTTACCAATGCATAAAATGCATGGAGAAGTCATTTCGAATGACTGGTCCTCAGTGTTGTGAGAACGATGACTGGTTAAAATTTTTGGTGGTTTCTTGTTCAGTCCATAGGCCTACATCATGTGGCAAACCGGTGAGCATGTGGCTCTATTAGTATAGGAGATACCTGAAAACATATCACACTTTTCATCATAGTGCTTTTACCAATGCATAAAATGCATGGAGAAGTCATTTCGAATGACTGGTCCTCAGTGTTGTGAGAACGATGACTGGTTAAAATTTTTGGTGGTTTCTTGTTCAGTCCATAGGCCTACATCATGTGGCAAACCGGTGAGCATGTGGCTCTATTAGTATAGGAGATACCTGAAAACATATCACACTTTTCATCATAGTGCTTTTACCAATGCATAAAATGCATGGAGAAGTCATTTCGAATGACTGGTCCTCAGTGTTGTGAGAACGATGACTGGTTAAAATTTTTGGTGGTTTCTTGTTCAGTCCATAGGCCTACATCATGTGGCAAACCGGTGAGCATGTGGCTCTATTAGTATAGGAGATACCTGAAAACATATCACACTTTTCATCATAGTGCTTTTACCAATGCATAAAATGCATGGAGAAGTCATTTCGAATGACTGGTCCTCAGTGTTGTGAGAACGATGACTGGTTAAAATTTTTGGTGGTTTCTTGTTCAGTCCATAGGCCTACATCATGTGGCAAACCGGTGAGCATGTGGCTCTATTAGTATAGGAGATACCTGAAAACATATCACACTTTTCATCATAGTGCTTTTACCAATGCATAAAATGCATGGAGAAGTCATTTCGAATGACTGGTCCTCAGTGTTGTGAGAACGATGACTGGTTAAAATTTTTGGTGGTTTCTTGTTCAGTCCATAGGCCTACATCATGTGGCAAACCGGTGAGCATGTGGCTCTATTAGTATAGGAGATACCTGAAAACATATCACACTTTTCATCATAGTGCTTTTACCAATGCATAAAATGCATGGAGAAGTCATTTCGAATGACTGGTCCTCAGTGTTGTGAGAACGATGACTGGTTAAAATTTTTGGTGGTTTCTTGTTCAGTCCATAGGCCTACATCATGTGGCAAACCGGTGAGCATGTGGCTCTATTAGTATAGGAGATACCTGAAAACATATCACACTTTTCATCATAGTGCTTTTACCAATGCATAAAATGCATGGAGAAGTCATTTCGAATGACTGGTCCTCAGTGTTGTGAGAACGATGACTGGTTAAAATTTTTGGTGGTTTCTTGTTCAGTCCATAGGCCTACATCATGTGGCAAACCGGTGAGCATGTGGCTCTATTAGTATAGGAGATACCTGAAAACATATCACACTTTTCATCATAGTGCTTTTACCAATGCATAAAATGCATGGAGAAGTCATTTCGAATGACTGGTCCTCAGTGTTGTGAGAACGATGACTGGTTAAAATTTTTGGTGGTTTCTTGTTCAGTCCATAGGCCTACATCATGTGGCAAACCGGTGAGCATGTGGCTCTATTAGTATAGGAGATACCTGAAAACATATCACACTTTTCATCATAGTGCTTTTACCAATGCATAAAATGCATGGAGAAGTCATTTCGAATGACTGGTCCTCAGTGTTGTGAGAACGATGACTGGTTAAAATTTTTGGTGGTTTCTTGTTCAGTCCATAGGCCTACATCATGTGGCAAACCGGTGAGCATGTGGCTCTATTAGTATAGGAGATACCTGAAAACATATCACACTTTTCATCATAGTGCTTTTACCAATGCATAAAATGCATGGAGAAGTCATTTCGAATGACTGGTCCTCAGTGTTGTGAGAACGATGACTGGTTAAAATTTTTGGTGGTTTCTTGTTCAGTCCATAGGCCTACATCATGTGGCAAACCGGTGAGCATGTGGCTCTATTAGTATAGGAGATACCTGAAAACATATCACACTTTTCATCATAGTGCTTTTACCAATGCATAAAATGCATGGAGAAGTCATTTCGAATGACTGGTCCTCAGTGTTGTGAGAACGATGACTGGTTAAAATTTTTGGTGGTTTCTTGTTCAGTCCATAGGCCTACATCATGTGGCAAACCGGTGAGCATGTGGCTCTATTAGTATAGGAGATACCTGAAAACATATCACACTTTTCATCATAGTGCTTTTACCAATGCATAAAATGCATGGAGAAGTCATTTCGAATGACTGGTCCTCAGTGTTGTGAGAACGATGACTGGTTAAAATTTTTGGTGGTTTCTTGTTCAGTCCATAGGCCTACATCATGTGGCAAACCGGTGAGCATGTGGCTCTATTAGTATAGGAGATACCTGAAAACATATCACACTTTTCATCATAGTGCTTTTACCAATGCATAAAATGCATGGAGAAGTCATTTCGTCCTCAGTGTTGTGAGAACGATGACTGGTTAAAATTTTTGGTGGTTTCTTGTTCAGTCCATAGGCCTACATCATGTGGCAAACCGGTGAGCATGTGGCTCTATTAGTATAGGAGATACCTGAAAACATATCACACTTTTCATCATAGTGCTTTTACCAATGCATAAAATGCATGGAGAAGTCATTTCGAATGACTGGTCCTCAGTGTTGTGAGAACGATGACTGGTTAAAATTTTTGGTGGTTTCTTGTTCAGTCCATAGGCCTACATCATGTGGCAAACCGGTGAGCATGTGGCTCTATTAGTATAGGAGATACCTGAAAACATATCACACTTTTCATCATAGTGCTTTTACCAATGCATAAAATGCATGGAGAAGTCATTTCGAATGACTGGTCCTCAGTGTTGTGAGAACGATGACTGGTTAAAATTTTTGGTGGTTTCTTGTTCAGTCCATAGGCCTACATCATGTGGCAAACCGGTGAGCATGTGGCTCTATTAGTATAGGAGATACCTGAAAACATATCACACTTTTCATCATAGTGCTTTTACCAATGCATAAAATGCATGGAGAAGTCATTTCGAATGACTGGTCCTCAGTGTTGTGAGAACGATGACTGGTTAAAATTTTTGGTGGTTTCTTGTTCAGTCCATAGGCCTACATCATGTGGCAAACCGGTGAGCATGTGGCTCTATTAGTATAGGAGATACCTGAAAACATATCACACTTTTCATCATAGTGCTTTTACCAATGCATAAAATGCATGGAGAAGTCATTTCGAATGACTGGTCCTCAGTGTTGTGAGAACGATGACTGGTTAAAATTTTTGGTGGTTTCTTGTTCAGTCCATAGGCCTACATCATGTGGCAAACCGGTGAGCATGTGGCTCTATTAGTATAGGAGATACCTGAAAACATATCACACTTTTCATCATAGTGCTTTTACCAATGCATAAAATGCATGGAGAAGTCATTTCGAATGACTGGTCCTCAGTGTTGTGAGAACGATGACTGGTTAAAATTTTTGGTGGTTTCTTGTTCAGTCCATAGGCCTACATCATGTGGCAAACCGGTGAGCATGTGGCTCTATTAGTATAGGAGATACCTGAAAACATATCACACTTTTCATCATAGTGCTTTTACCAATGCATAAAATGCATGGAGAAGTCATTTCGAATGACTGGTCCTCAGTGTTGTGAGAACGATGACTGGTTAAAATTTTTGGTGGTTTCTTGTTCAGTCCATAGGCCTACATCATGTGGCAAACCGGTGAGCATGTGGCTCTATTAGTATAGGAGATACCTGAAAACATATCACACTTTTCATCATAGTGCTTTTACCAATGCATAAAATGCATGGAGAAGTCATTTCGAATGACTGGTCCTCAGTGTTGTGAGAACGATGACTGGTTAAAATTTTTGGTGGTTTCTTGTTCAGTCCATAGGCCTACATCATGTGGCAAACCGGTGAGCATGTGGCTCTATTAGTATAGGAGATACCTGAAAACATATCACACTTTTCATCATAGTGCTTTTACCAATGCATAAAATGCATGGAGAAGTCATTTCGAATGACTGGTCCTCAGTGTTGTGAGAACGATGACTGGTTAAAATTTTTGGTGGTTTCTTGTTCAGTCCATAGGCCTACATCATGTGGCAAACCGGTGAGCATGTGGCTCTATTAGTATAGGAGATACCTGAAAACATATCACACTTTTCATCATAGTGCTTTTACCAATGCATAAAATGCATGGAGAAGTCATTTCGAATGACTGGTCCTCAGTGTTGTGAGAACGATGACTGGTTAAAATTTTTGGTGGTTTCTTGTTCAGTCCATAGGCCTACATCATGTGGCAAACCGGTGAGCATGTGGCTCTATTAGTATAGGAGATACCTGAAAACATATCACACTTTTCATCATAGTGCTTTTACCAATGCATAAAATGCATGGAGAAGTCATTTCGAATGACTGGTCCTCAGTGTTGTGAGAACGATGACTGGTTAAAATTTTTGGTGGTTTCTTGTTCAGTCCATAGGCCTACATCATGTGGCAAACCGGTGAGCATGTGGCTCTATTAGTATAGGAGATACCTGAAAACATATCACACTTTTCATCATAGTGCTTTTACCAATGCATAAAATGCATGGAGAAGTCATTTCGAATGACTGGTCCTCAGTGTTGTGAGAACGATGACTGGTTAAAATTTTTGGTGGTTTCTTGTTCAGTCCATAGGCCTACATCATGTGGCAAACCGGTGAGCATGTGGCTCTATTAGTATAGGAGATACCTGAAAACATATCACACTTTTCATCATAGTGCTTTTACCAATGCATAAAATGCATGGAGAAGTCATTTCGAATGACTGGTCCTCAGTGTTGTGAGAACGATGACTGGTTAAAATTTTTGGTGGTTTCTTGTTCAGTCCATAGGCCTACATCATGTGGCAAACCGGTGAGCATGTGGCTCTATTAGTATAGGAGATACCTGAAAACATATCACACTTTTCATCATAGTGCTTTTACCAATGCATAAAATGCATGGAGAAGTCATTTCGAATGACTGGTCCTCAGTGTTGTGAGAACGATGACTGGTTAAAATTTTTGGTGGTTTCTTGTTCAGTCCATAGGCCTACATCATGTGGCAAACCGGTGAGCATGTGGCTCTATTAGTATAGGAGATACCTGAAAACATATCACACTTTTCATCATAGTGCTTTTACCAATGCATAAAATGCATGGAGAAGTCATTTCGAATGACTGGTCCTCAGTGTTGTGAGAACGATGACTGGTTAAAATTTTTGGTGGTTTCTTGTTCAGTCCATAGGCCTACATCATGTGGCAAACCGGTGAGCATGTGGCTCTATTAGTATAGGAGATACCTGAAAACATATCACACTTTTCATCATAGTGCTTTTACCAATGCATAAAATGCATGGAGAAGTCATTTCGAATGACTGGTCCTCAGTGTTGTGAGAACGATGACTGGTTAAAATTTTTGGTGGTTTCTTGTTCAGTCCATAGGCCTACATCATGTGGCAAACCGGTGAGCATGTGGCTCTATTAGTATAGGAGATACCTGAAAACATATCACACTTTTCATCATAGTGCTTTTACCAATGCATAAAATGCATGGAGAAGTCATTTCGAATGACTGGTCCTCAGTGTTGTGAGAACGATGACTGGTTAAAATTTTTGGTGGTTTCTTGTTCAGTCCATAGGCCTACATCATGTGGCAAACCGGTGAGCATGTGGCTCTATTAGTATAGGAGATACCTGAAAACATATCACACTTTTCATCATAGTGCTTTTACCAATGCATAAAATGCATGGAGAAGTCATTTCGAATGACTGGTCCTCAGTGTTGTGAGAACGATGACTGGTTAAAATTTTTGGTGGTTTCTTGTTCAGTCCATAGGCCTACATCATGTGGCAAACCGGTGAGCATGTGGCTCTATTAGTATAGGAGATACCTGAAAACATATCACACTTTTCATCATAGTGCTTTTACCAATGCATAAAATGCATGGAGAAGTCATTTCGAATGACTGGTCCTCAGTGTTGTGAGAACGATGACTGGTTAAAATTTTTGGTGGTTTCTTGTTCAGTCCATAGGCCTACATCATGTGGCAAACCGGTGAGCATGTGGCTCTATTAGTATAGGAGATACCTGAAAACATATCACACTTTTCATCATAGTGCTTTTACCAATGCATAAAATGCATGGAGAAGTCATTTCGAATGACTGGTCCTCAGTGTTGTGAGAACGATGACTGGTTAAAATTTTTGGTGGTTTCTTGTTCAGTCCATAGGCCTACATCATGTGGCAAACCGGTGAGCATGTGGCTCTATTAGTATAGGAGATACCTGAAAACATATCACACTTTTCATCATAGTGCTTTTACCAATGCATAAAATGCATGGAGAAGTCATTTCGAATGACTGGTCCTCAGTGTTGTGAGAACGATGACTGGTTAAAATTTTTGGTGGTTTCTTGTTCAGTCCATAGGCCTACATCATGTGGCAAACCGGTGAGCATGTGGCTCTATTAGTATAGGAGATACCTGAAAACATATCACACTTTTCATCATAGTGCTTTTACCAATGCATAAAATGCATGGAGAAGTCATTTCGAATGACTGGTCCTCAGTGTTGTGAGAACGATGACTGGTTAAAATTTTTGGTGGTTTCTTGTTCAGTCCATAGGCCTACATCATGTGGCAAACCGGTGAGCATGTGGCTCTATTAGTATAGGAGATACCTGAAAACATATCACACTTTTCATCATAGTGCTTTTACCAATGCATAAAATGCATGGAGAAGTCATTTCGAATGACTGGTCCTCAGTGTTGTGAGAACGATGACTGGTTAAAATTTTTGGTGGTTTCTTGTTCAGTCCATAGGCCTACATCATGTGGCAAACCGGTGAGCATGTGGCTCTATTAGTATAGGAGATACCTGAAAACATATCACACTTTTCATCATAGTGCTTTTACCAATGCATAAAATGCATGGAGAAGTCATTTCGAATGACTGGTCCTCAGTGTTGTGAGAACGATGACTGGTTAAAATTTTTGGTGGTTTCTTGTTCAGTCCATAGGCCTACATCATGTGGCAAACCGGTGAGCATGTGGCTCTATTAGTATAGGAGATACCTGAAAACATATCACACTTTTCATCATAGTGCTTTTACCAATGCATAAAATGCATGGAGAAGTCATTTCGAATGACTGGTCCTCAGTGTTGTGAGAACGATGACTGGTTAAAATTTTTGGTGGTTTCTTGTTCAGTCCATAGGCCTACATCATGTGGCAAACCGGTGAGCATGTGGCTCTATTAGTATAGGAGATACCTGAAAACATATCACACTTTTCATCATAGTGCTTTTACCAATGCATAAAATGCATGGAGAAGTCATTTCGAATGACTGGTCCTCAGTGTTGTGAGAACGATGACTGGTTAAAATTTTTGGTGGTTTCTTGTTCAGTCCATAGGCCTACATCATGTGGCAAACCGGTGAGCATGTGGCTCTATTAGTATAGGAGATACCTGAAAACATATCACACTTTTCATCATAGTGCTTTTACCAATGCATAAAATGCATGGAGAAGTCATTTCGAATGACTGGTCCTCAGTGTTGTGAGAACGATGACTGGTTAAAATTTTTGGTGGTTTCTTGTTCAGTCCATAGGCCTACATCATGTGGCAAACCGGTGAGCATGTGGCTCTATTAGTATAGGAGATACCTGAAAACATATCACACTTTTCATCATAGTGCTTTTACCAATGCATAAAATGCATGGAGAAGTCATTTCGAATGACTGGTCCTCAGTGTTGTGAGAACGATGACTGGTTAAAATTTTTGGTGGTTTCTTGTTCAGTCCATAGGCCTACATCATGTGGCAAACCGGTGAGCATGTGGCTCTATTAGTATAGGAGATACCTGAAAACATATCACACTTTTACATCATAGTGCTATTTACCAATGCATAAAATGCATGGAGAAGTCATTTCGAATGACTGGTCCTCAGTGTTGTGAGAACGATGACTGGTTAAAATTTTTGGTGGTTTCTTGTTCAGTCCATAGGCCTACATCATGTGCAAACCGGTGAGCATGTGGCTCTATTAGTATAGGAGATACCTGAAAACATATCACACTTTTCATCATAGTGCTTTTACCAATGCATAAAATGCATGGAGAAGTCATTTCGAATGACTGGTCCTCAGTGTTGTGAGAACGATGACTGGTTAAAATTTTTGGTGGTTTCTTGTTCAGTCCATAGGGCTACATCATGTGGCAAACCGGTGAGCATGTGGCTCTATTAGTATAGGAGATACCTGAAAACATATCACACTTTTCATCATAGTGCTTTTACCAATGCATAAAATGCATGGAGAAGTCATTTCGAATGACTGGTCCTCAGTGTTGTGAGAACGATGACTGGTTAAAATTTTTGGTGGTTTCTTGTTCAGTCCATAGGCCTACATCATGTGGCAAACCGGTGAGCATGTGGCTCTATTAGTATAGGAGATACCTGAAAACATATCACACTTTTCATCATAGTGCTTTTACCAATGCATAAAATGCATGGAGAAGTCATTTCGAATGACTGGTCCTCAGTGTTGTGAGAACGATGACTGGTTAAAATTTTTGGTGGTTTCTTGTTCAGTCCATAGGCCTACATCATGTGGCAAACCGGTGAGCATGTGGCTCTATTAGTATAGGAGATACCTGAAAACATATCACACTTTTCATCATAGTGCTTTTACCAATGCATAAAATGCATGGAGAAGTCATTTCGAATGACTGGTCCTCAGTGTTGTGAGAACGATGACTGGTTAAAATTTTTGGTGGTTTCTTGTTCAGTCCATAGGCCTACATCATGTGGCAAACCGGTGAGCATGTGGCTCTATTAGTATAGGAGATACCTAACATAACATAGTAACATAACATAGTTAGTAAGGCCGAAAAAAGACATTTGTCCATCCAGTTCAGCCTATATTCCATCATAATAAATACCCAGATCTACGTCCTTCTACAGAACCTAATAATTGTATGATACAATATTGTTCTGCTCCAGGAAGACATCCAGGCCTCTCTTGAACCCCTCGACTGAGTTCGCCATCACCACCTCCTCAGGCAAGCAATTCCAGATTCTCACTGCCCTAACAGTAAAGAATCCTCTTCTATGTTGGTGGAAAAACCTTCTCTCCTCCAGACGCAAAGAATGCCCCCTTGTGCCCGTCACCTTCCTTGGTATAAACAGATCCTCAGCGAGATATTTGTATTGTCCCCTTATATACTTATACATGGTTATTAGATCGCCCCTCAGTCGTCTTTTTTCTAGACTAAATAATCCTAATTTCGCTAATCTATCTGGGTATTGTAGTTCTCCCATCCCCTTTATTAATTTTGTTGCCCTCCTTTGTACTCTCTCTAGTTCCATTATATCCTTCCTGAGCACCGGTGCCCAAAACTGGACACAGTACTCCATGTGCGGTCTAACTAGGGATTTGTACAGAGGCAGTATAATGCTCTCATCATGTGTATCCAGACCTCTTTTAATGCACCCCATGATCCTGTTTGCCTTGGCAGCTGCTGCCTGGCACTGGCTGCTCCAGGTAAGTTTATCATTAACTAGGATCCCCAAGTCCTTCTCCCTGTCAGATTTACCCAGTGGTTTCCCGTTCAGTGTGTAATGGTGATATTGATTCCCTCTTCCCATGTGTATAACCTTACATTTATCATTGTTAAACCTCATCTGCCACCTTTCAGCCCAAGTTTCCAACTTATCCAGATCCATCTGTACCTGAAAACATATCACACTTTTCATCATAGTGCTTTTACCAATGCATAAAATGCATGGAGAAGTCATTTCGAATGACTGGTCCTCAGTGTTGTGAGAACGATGACTGGTTAAAATTTTTGGTGGTTTCTTGTTCAGTCCATAGGCCTACATCATGTGGCAAACCGGTGAGCATGTGGCTCTATTAGTATAGGAGATACCTGAAAACATATCACACTTTTCATCATAGTGCTTTTACCAATGCATAACTTTTCATCATAGTGCTTTTACCAATGCATAAAATGCATGGAGAAGTCATTTCGAATGACTGGTCCTCAGTGTTGTGAGAACGATGACTGGTTAAAATTTTTGGTGGTTTCTTGTTCAGTCCATAGGCCTACATCATGTGGCAAACCGGTGAGCATGTGGCTCTATTAGTATAGGAGATACCTGAAAACATATCACACTTTTCATCATAGTGCTTTTACCAATGCATAAAATGCATGGAGAAGTCATTTCGAATGACTGGTCCTCAGTGTTGTGAGAACGATGACTGGTTAAAATTTTTGGTGGTTTCTTGTTCAGTCCATAGGCCTACATCATGTGGTAAACCGGTGAGCATGTGGCTCTATTAGTATAGGAGATACCTGAAAACATATCACACTTTTCATCATAGTGCTTTTACCAATGCATAAAATGCATGGAGAAGTCATTTCGAATGACTGGTCCTCAGTGTTGTGAGAACGATGACTGGTTAAAATTTTTGGTGGTTTCTTGTTCAGTCCATAGGCCTACATCATGTGGCAAACCGGTGAGCATGTGCCTCTATTAGTATAGGAGATACCTGAAAACATATCACACTTTTCATCATAGTGCTTTTACCAATGCATAAAATGCATGGAGAAGTCATTTCGAATGACTGGTCCTCAGTGTTGTGAGAACGATGACTGGTTAAAATTTTTGGTGGTTTCTTGTTCAGTCCATAGGCCTACATCATGTGGCAAACCGGTGAGCATGTGGCTCTATTAGTATAGGAGATACCTGAAAACATATCACACTTTTCATCATAGTGCTTTTACCAATGCATAAAATGCATGGAGAAGTCATTTCGAATGATTGGTCCTCAGTGTTGTGAGAACGATGACTGGTTAAAATTTTTGGTGGTTTCTTGTTCAGTCCATAGGCCTACATCATGTGGCAAACCGGTGAGCATGTGGCTCTATTAGTATAGGAGATACCTAACATAACATAGTAACATAACATAGTTAGTAAGGCCGAAAAAAGACATTTGTCCATCCAGTTCAGCCTATATTCCATCATAATAAATACCCAGATCTACGTCCTTCTACAGAACCTAATAATTGTATGATACAATATTGTTCTGCTCCAGGAAGACATCCAGGCCTCTCTTGAACCCCTCGACTGAGTTCGCCATCACCACCTCCTCAGGCAAGCAATTCCAGATTCTCACTGCCCTAACAGTAAAGAATCCTCTTCTATGTTGGTGGAAAAACCTTCTCTCCTCCAGACGCAAAGAATGCCCCCTTGTGCCCGTCACCTTCCTTGGTATAAACAGATCCTCAGCGAGATATTTGTATTGTCCCCTTATATACTTATACATGGTTATTAGATCGCCCCTCAGTCGTCTTTTTTCTAGACTAAATAATCCTAATTTCGCTAATCTATCTGGGTATTGTAGTTCTCCCATCCCCTTTATTAATTTTGTTGCCCTCCTTTGTACTCTCTCTAGTTCCATTATATCCTTCCTGAGCACCGGTGCCCAAAACTGGACACAGTACTCCATGTGCGGTCTAACTAGGGATTTGTACAGAGGCAGTATAATGCTCTCATCATGTGTATCCAGACCTCTTTTAATGCACCCCATGATCCTGTTTGCCTTGGCAGCTGCTGCCTGGCACTGGCTGCTCCAGGTAAGTTTATCATTAACTAGGATCCCCAAGTCCTTCTCCCTGTCAGATTTACCCAGTGGTTTCCCATTCAGTGTGTAATGGTGATATTGATTCCCTCTTCCCATGTGTATAACCTTACATTTATCATTGTTAAACCTCATCTGCCACCTTTCAGCCCAAGTTTCCAACTTATCCAGATCCATCTGTACCTGAAAACATATCACACTTTTCATCATAGTGCTTTTACCAATGCATAAAATGCATGGAGAAGTCATTTCGAATGACTGGTCCTCAGTGTTGTGAGAACGATGACTGGTTAAAATTTTTGGTGGTTTCTTGTTCAGTCCATAGGCCTACATCATGTGGCAAACCGGTGAGCATGTGGCTCTATTAGTATAGGAGATACCTGAAAACATATCACACTTTTCATCATAGTGCTTTTACCAATGCATAACTTTTCATCATAGTGCTTTTACCAATGCATAAAATGCATGGAGAAGTCATTTCGAATGACTGGTCCTCAGTGTTGTGAGAACGATGACTGGTTAAAATTTTTGGTGGTTTCTTGTTCAGTCCATAGGCCTACATCATGTGGTAAACCGGTGAGCATGTGGCTCTATTAGTATAGGAGATACCTGAAAACATATCACACTTTTCATCATAGTGCTTTTACCAATGCATAAAATGCATGGAGAAGTCATTTCGAATGACTGGTCCTCAGTGTTGTGAGAACGATGACTGGTTAAAATTTTTGGTGGTTTCTTGTTCAGTCCATAGGCCTACATCATGTGGCAAACCGGTGAGCATGTGCCTCTATTAGTATAGGAGATACCTGAAAACATATCACACTTTTCATCATAGTGCTTTTACCAATGCATAAAATGCATGGAGAAGTCATTTCGAATGACTGGTCCTCAGTGTTGTGAGAACGATGACTGGTTAAAATTTTTGGTGGTTTCTTGTTCAGTCCATAGGCCTACATCATGTGGCAAACCGGTGAGCATGTGGCTCTATTAGTATAGGAGATACCTGAAAACATATCACACTTTTCATCATAGTGCTTTTACCAATGCATAAAATGCATGGAGAAGTCATTTCGAATGACTGGTCCTCAGTGTTGTGAGAACGATGACTGGTTAAAATTTTTGGTGGTTTCTTGTTCAGTCCATAGGCCTACATCATGTGGTAAACCGGTGAGCATGTGGCTCTATTAGTATAGGAGATACCTGAAAACATATCACACTTTTCATCATAGTGCTTTTACCAATGCATAAAATGCATGGAGAAGTCATTTCGAATGACTGGTCCTCAGTGTTGTGAGAACGATGACTGGTTAAAATTTTTGGTGGTTTCTTGTTCAGTCCATAGGCCTACATCATGTGGCAAACCGGTGAGCATGTGCCTCTATTAGTATAGGAGATACCTGAAAACATATCACACTTTTCATCATAGTGCTTTTACCAATGCATAAAATGCATGGAGAAGTCATTTCGAATGACTGGTCCTCAGTGTTGTGAGAACGATGACTGGTTAAAATTTTTGGTGGTTTCTTGTTCAGTCCATAGGCCTACATCATGTGGCAAACCGGTGAGCATGTGGCTCTATTAGTATAGGAGATACCTGAAAACATATCACACTTTTCATCATAGTGCTTTTACCAATGCATAAAATGCATGGAGAAGTCATTTCGAATGATTGGTCCTCAGTGTTGTGAGAACGATGACTGGTTAAAATTTTTGGTGGTTTCTTGTTCAGTCCATAGGCCTACATCATGTGGCAAACCGGTGAGCATGTGGCTCTATTAGTATAGGAGATACCTAACATAACATAGTAACATAACATAGTTAGTAAGGCCGAAAAAAGACATTTGTCCATCCAGTTCAGCCTATATTCCATCATAATAAATACCCAGATCTACGTCCTTCTACAGAACCTAATAATTGTATGATACAATATTGTTCTGCTCCAGGAAGACATCCAGGCCTCTCTTGAACCCCTCGACTGAGTTCGCCATCACCACCTCCTCAGGCAAGCAATTCCAGATTCTCACTGCCCTAACAGTAAAGAATCCTCTTCTATGTTGGTGGAAAAACCTTCTCTCCTCCAGACGCAAAGAATGCCCCCTTGTGCCCGTCACCTTCCTTGGTATAAACAGATCCTCAGCGAGATATTTGTATTGTCCCCTTATATACTTATACATGGTTATTAGATCGCCCCTCAGTCGTCTTTTTTCTAGACTAAATAATCCTAATTTCGCTAATCTATCTGGGTATTGTAGTTCTCCCATCCCCTTTATTAATTTTGTTGCCCTCCTTTGTACTCTCTCTAGTTCCATTATATCCTTCCTGAGCACCGGTGCCCAAAACTGGACACAGTACTCCATGTGCGGTCTAACTAGGGATTTGTACAGAGGCAGTATAATGCTCTCATCATGTGTATCCAGACCTCTTTTAATGCACCCCATGATCCTGTTTGCCTTGGCAGCTGCTGCCTGGCACTGGCTGCTCCAGGTAAGTTTATCATTAACTAGGATCCCCAAGTCCTTCTCCCTGTCAGATTTACCCAGTGGTTTCCCATTCAGTGTGTAATGGTGATATTGATTCCCTCTTCCCATGTGTATAACCTTACATTTATCATTGTTAAACCTCATCTGCCACCTTTCAGCCCAAGTTTCCAACTTATCCAGATCCATCTGTACCTGAAAACATATCACACTTTTCATCATAGTGCTTTTACCAATGCATAAAATGCATGGAGAAGTCATTTCGAATGACTGGTCCTCAGTGTTGTGAGAACGATGACTGGTTAAAATTTTTGGTGGTTTCTTGTTCAGTCCATAGGCCTACATCATGTGGCAAACCGGTGAGCATGTGGCTCTATTAGTATAGGAGATACCTGAAAACATATCACACTTTTCATCATAGTGCTTTTACCAATGCATAACTTTTCATCATAGTGCTTTTACCAATGCATAAAATGCATGGAGAAGTCATTTCGAATGACTGGTCCTCAGTGTTGTGAGAACGATGACTGGTTAAAATTTTTGGTGGTTTCTTGTTCAGTCCATAGGCCTACATCATGTGGTAAACCGGTGAGCATGTGGCTCTATTAGTATAGGAGATACCTGAAAACATATCACACTTTTCATCATAGTGCTTTTACCAATGCATAAAATGCATGGAGAAGTCATTTCGAATGACTGGTCCTCAGTGTTGTGAGAACGATGACTGGTTAAAATTTTTGGTGGTTTCTTGTTCAGTCCATAGGCCTACATCATGTGGCAAACCGGTGAGCATGTGCCTCTATTAGTATAGGAGATACCTGAAAACATATCACACTTTTCATCATAGTGCTTTTACCAATGCATAAAATGCATGGAGAAGTCATTTCGAATGACTGGTCCTCAGTGTTGTGAGAACGATGACTGGTTAAAATTTTTGGTGGTTTCTTGTTCAGTCCATAGGCCTACATCATGTGGCAAACCGGTGAGCATGTGGCTCTATTAGTATAGGAGATACCTGAAAACATATCACACTTTTCATCATAGTGCTTTTACCAATGCATAAAATGCATGGAGAAGTCATTTCGAATGACTGGTCCTCAGTGTTGTGAGAACGATGACTGGTTAAAATTTTTGGTGGTTTCTTGTTCAGTCCATAGGCCTACATCATGTGGCAAACCGGTGAGCATGTGGCTCTATTAGTATAGGAGATACCTGAAAACATCACATCATAGTGCTTTTACCAATGCATAAAATGCATGGAGAAGTCATTTCGAATGACTGGTCCTCAGTGTTGTGAGAACAATGACTGGTTAAAATTTTTGGTGGTTTCTTGTTCAGTCCATAGGCCTACATCATGTGGCAAACCGGTGAGCATGTGGCTCTATTAGTATAGGAGATACCTGAAAACATATCACACTTTTCATCATAGTGCTTTTACCAATGCATAAAATGCATGAAGTCATTTCGAATGACTGCTCCTCAGTGTTGTGAGAACGATGACTGGTTAAAATTTTTGGTGGTTTCTTGTTCAGTCCATAGGGCTACATCATGTGGCAAACCGGTGAGCATGTGGCTCTATTAGTATAGGAGATACCTGAAAACATATCACACTTTTCATCATAGTGCTTTTACCAATGCATAAAATGCATGGAGAAGTCATTTCGAATGACTGGTCCTCAGTGTTGTGAGAACGATGACTGGTTAAAATTTTTGGTGGTTTCTTGTTCAGTCCATAGGCCTACATCATGTGGCAAACCGGTGAGCATGTGGCTCTATTAGTATAGGAGATACCTGAAAACATATCACACTTTTCATCATAGTGCTTTTACCAATGCATAAAATGCATGGAGAAGTCATTTCGAATGACTGGTCCTCAGTGTTGTGAGAACGATGACTGGTTAAAATTTTTGGTGGTTTCTTGTTCAGTCCATAGGCCTACATCATGTGGCAAACCGGTGAGCATGTGGCTCTATTAGTATAGGAGATACCTGAAAACATATCACACTTTTCATCATAGTGCTTTTACCAATGCATAAAATGCATGGAGAAGTCATTTCGAATGACTGGTCCTCAGTGTTGTGAGAACGATGACTGGTTAAAATTTTTGGTGGTTTCTTGTTCAGTCCATAGGCCTACATCATGTGGCAAACCGGTGAGCATGTGGCTCTATTAGTATAGGAGATACCTGAAAACATATCACACTTTTCATCATAGTGCTTTTACCAATGCATAAAATGCATGGAGAAGTCATTTCGAATGACTGGTCCTCAGTGTTGTGAGAACGATGACTGGTTAAAATTTTTGGTGGTTTCTTGTTCAGTCCATAGGCCTTCATCATGTGGCAAACCGGTGAGCATGTGGCTCTATTAGTATAGGAGATACCTGAAAACATATCACACTTTTCATCATATTGCTTTTACCAATGCATAAAATGCATGGTGAAGTCATTTCGAATGACTGGTCCTCAGTGTTGTGAGAACGATGACTGGTTAAAATTTTTGGTGGTTTCTTGTTCAGTCCATAGGCCTACATCATGTGGCAAACCGGTGAGCATGTGGCTCTATTAGTATAGGAGATACCTGAAAACATATCACACTTTTCATCATAGTGCTTTTACCAATGCATAAAATGCATGGAGAAGTCATTTCGAATGACTGTTCCTCAGTGTTGTGAGAACGATGACTGGTTAAAATTTTTGGTGGTTTCTTGTTCAGTCCATAGGCCTACATCATGTGGCAAACCGGTGAGCATGTGGCTCTATTAGTATAGGAGATACCTGAAAACATATCACACTTTTCATCATAGTGCTTTTACCAATGCATAAAATGCATGGAGAAGTCATTTCGAATGACTGGTCCTCAGTGTTGTGAGAATGATGACTGGTTAAAATTTTTGGTGGTTTCTTGTTCAGTCCATAGGCCTACATCATGTGGCAAACCGGTGAGCATGTGGCTCTATTAGTATAGGAGATACCTGAAAACATATCACACTTTTCATCATAGTGCTTTTACCAATGCATAAAATGCATGGAGAAGTCATTTCGAATGACTGGTCCTCAGTGTTGTGAGAACGATGACTGGTCAAAATTTTTGGTGGTTTCTTGTTCAGTCCATAGGCCTACATCATGTGGCAAACCGGTGAGCATGTGGCTCTATTAGTATAGGAGATACCTGAAAACATATCACACTTTTCATCATAGTGCTTTTACCAATGCATAAAATGCATGGTGAAGTCATTTCGAATGACTGGTCCTCAGTGTTGAGAACGATGACTGGTTAAAATTTTTGGTGGTTTCTTGTTCAGTCCATAGGCCTACATCATGTGGCACACCGGTGAGCATGTGGCTCTATTAGTATAGAAGATACCTGAAAACATATCACACTTTTCATCATAGTGCTTTTACCAATGCATAAAATGCATGGAGAAGTCATTTCGAATGACTGGTCCTCAGTGTTGTGAGAACGATGACTGGTTAAAATTTTTGGTGGTTTCTTGTTCAGTCCATAGGCCTACATCATGTGGCAAACCGGTGAGCATGTGGCTCTATTAGTATAGGAGATACCTGAAAACATATCACACTTTTCATCATAGTGCTTTTACCAATGCATAAAATGCATGGAGAAGTCATTTCGAATGACTGGTCCTCAGTGTTGTGAGAACGATGACTGGTTAAAATTTTTGGTGGTTTCTTGTTCAGTCCATAGGCCTACATCATGTGGCAAACCGGTGAGCATGTAGCTCTATTAGTATAGGCCTATGGACTGAACAAGAAACCACCAAAAATTTTAACCAGTCATCGTTCTCACAACACTGAGGACCAGTCATTCGAAATGACTTCTCCATGCATTTTATGCATTGGTAAAAGCACTATGATGAAAAGTGTGATATGTTTTCAGGTATCTCCTATACTAATAGAGCCACATGCTCACCGGTTTGCCACATGATGTAGGCCTATGGACTGAACAAGAAACCACCAAAAATTTTAACCAGTCATTGTTCTCACAACACTGAGGACCAGTCATTCGAAATGACTTCTCCATGCATTTTATGCATTGGTAAAAGCACTATGATGTGATATGTTTTCAGGTATCTCCTATACTAATAGAGCCACATGCTCACCGGTTTGCCACATGATGTAGGCCTATGGACTGAACAAGAAACCACCAAAAATTTTAACCAGTCATCGTTCTCACAACACTGAGGACCAGTCATTCGAAATGACTTCTCCATGCATTTTATGCATTGGTAAAAGCACTATGATGAAAAGTGTGATATGTTTTCAGGTATCTCCTATACTAATAGAGCCACATGCTCACCGATTTGCCACATGATGTAGGCCTATGGACTGAACAAGAAACCACCAAAAATGTTAACCAGTCATCGTTCTCACAACACTGAGGACCAGTCATTCGAAATGACTTCTCCATGCATTTTATGCATTGGTAAAAGCACTATGATGAAAAGTGTGATATGTTTTCAGGTATCTCCTATACTAATAGAGCCACATGCTCACCGGTTTGCCACATGATGTAGGCCTATGGACTGAACAAGAAACCACCAAAAATATTAACCAGTCATCGTTCTCACAACACTGAGGACCAGTCATTCGAAATGACTTCTCCATGCTTTTTATGCATTGGTAAAAGCACTATGATGAAAAGTGTGATATGTTTTCAGGTATCTCCTATACTAATAGAGCCACATGCTCACCGGTTTGCCACATGATGTAGGCCTATGGACTGAACAAGAAACCACCAAAAATTTTAACCAGTCATCGTTCTCACAACACTGAGGACCAGTCATTCGAAATGTCTTCTCCATGCATTTTATGCATTGGTAAAAGCACTATGATGAAAAGTGTGATATGTTTTCATGTATCTCCTATACTAATAGAGCCACATGCTCACCGGTTTGCCACATGATGTAGGCCTATGGACTGAACAAGAAACCACCAAAAATTTTAACCAGTCATCGTTCTCACAACACTGAGGACCAGTCATTCGCAATGACTTCTCCATGCATTTTATGCATTGGTAAAAGCACTATGATGAAAAGTGTGATATGTTTTCAGGTATCTCCTATACTAATAGAGCCACATGCTCACCGGTTTGCCACATGATGTAGGCCTATGGACTGAACAAGAAACCACCAAAAATTTTAACCAGTCATTGTTCTCACAACACTGAGGACCAGTCATTCGAAATGACTTCTCCATGCATTTTATGCATTGGTAAAAGCACTATGATGTGATATGTTTTCAGGTATCTCCTATACTAATAGAGCCACATGCTCACCGGTTTGCCACATGATGTAGGCCTATGGACTGAACAAGAAACCACCAAAAATTTTAACCAGTCATCGTTCTCACAACACTGAGGACCAGTCATTCGAAATGACTTCTCCATGCATTTTATGCATTGGTAAAAGCACTATGATGAAAAGTGTGATATGTTTTCAGGTATCTCCTATACTAATAGAGCCACATGCTCACCGGTTTGCCACATGATGTAGGCCTATGGACTGAACAAGAAACCACCAAAAATTTTAACCAGTCATCGTTCTCACAACACTGAGGACCAGTCATTCGAAATGACTTCTCCATGCATTTTATGCATTGGTAAAAGCACTATGATGAAAAGTGTGATATGTTTTCAGGTATCTCCTATACTAATAGAGCCACATGCTCACCGGTTTGCCACATGATGTAGGCCTATGGACTGAACAAGAAACCACCAAAAATTTTAACCAGTCATCGTTCTCACAACACTGAGGACCAGTCATTCGAAATGACTTCTCCATGCATTTTATGCATTGGTAAAAGCACTATGATGAAAAGTGTGATATGTTTTCAGGTATCTCCTATACTAATAGAGCCACATGCTCACAGGTTTGCCACATGATGTAGGCCTATGGACTGAACAAGAAACCACCAAAAATTTTAACCAGTCATCGTTCTCACAACACTGAGGACCAGTCATTCGAAATGACTTCTCCATGCATTTTATGCATTCGTAAAAGCACTATGATGAAAAGTGTGATATGTTTTCAGGTATCTCCTATACTAATAGAGCCACATGCTCACCGGTTTGCCACATGATGTAGGCCTATGGACTGAACAAGAAACCACCAAAAATTTTAACCAGTCATCGTTCTCACAACACTGAGGACCAGTCATTCGAAATGACTTCTCCATGCATTTTATGCATTGGTAAAAGCACTATGATGAAAAGTGTGATATGTTTTCAGGTATCTCCTATACTAATAGAGCCACATGCTCACCGGTTTGCCACATGATGTAGGCCTATGGACTGAACAAGAAACCACCAAAAATTTTAACCAGTCATTGTTCTCACAACACTGAGGACCAGTCATTCGAAATGACTTCTCCATGCATTTTATGCATTGGTAAAAGCACTATGATGTGATATGTTTTCAGGTATCTCCTATACTAATAGAGCCACATGCTCACCGGTTTGCCACATGATGTAGGCCTATGGACTGAACAAGAAACCACCAAAAATTTTAACCAGTCATCGTTCTCACAACACTGAGGACCAGTCATTCGAAATGACTTCTCCATGCATTTTATGCATTGGTAAAAGCACTATGATGAAAAGTGTGATATGTTTTCAGGTATCTCCTATACTAATAGAGCCACATGCTCACCGGTTTGCCACATGATGTAGGCCTATGGACTGAACAAGAAACCACCAAAAATTTTAACCAGTCATCGTTCTCACAACACTGAGGACCAGTCATTCGAAATGACTTCTCCATGCATTTTATGCATTGGTAAAAGCACTATGATGAAAAGTGTGATATGTTTTCAGGTATCTCCTATACTAATAGAGCCACATGCTCACCGATTTGCCACATGATGTAGGCCTATGGACTGAACAAGAAACCACCAAAAATTTTAACCAGTCATTGTTCTCACAACACTGAGGACCAGTCATTCGAAATGACTTCTCCATGCATTTTATGCATTGGTAAAAGCACTATGATGTGATATGTTTTCAGGTATCTCCTATACTAATAGAGCCACATGCTCACCGGTTTGCCACATGATGTAGGCCTATGGACTGAACAAGAAACCACCAAAAATTTTAACCAGTCATCGTTCTCACAACACTGAGGACCAGTCATTCGAAATGACTTCTCCATGCATTTTATGCATTGGTAAAAGCACTATGATGAAAAGTGTGATATGTTTTCAGGTATCTCCTATACTAATAGAGCCACATGCTCACCGGTTTGCCACATGATGTAGGCCTATGGACTGAACAAGAAACCACCAAAAATTTTAACCAGTCATCGTTCTCACAACACTGAGGACCAGTCATTCGAAATGACTTCTCCATGCATTTTATGCATTGGTAAAAGCACTATGATGAAAAGTGTGATATGTTTTCAGGTATCTCCTATACTAATAGAGCCACATGCTCACCGGTTTGCCACATGATGTAGGCCTATGGACTGAACAAGAAACCACCAAAAATTTTAACCAGTCATCGTTCTCACAACACTGAGGACCAGTCATTCGAAATGACTTCTCCATGCATTTTATGCATTGGTAAAAGCACTATGATGAAAAGTGTGATATGTTTTCAGGTATCTCCTATACTAATAGAGCCACATGCTCACCGGTTTGCCACATGATGTAGGCCTATGGACTGAACAAGAAACCACCAAAAATTTTAACCAGTCATCGTTCTCACAACACTGAGGACCAGTCATTCGAAATGACTTCTCCATGCATTTTATGCATTGGTAAAAGCACTATGATGAAAAGTGTGATATGTTTTCAGGTATCTCCTATACTAATAGAGCCACATGCTCACCGGTTTGCCACATGATGTAGGCCTATGGACTGAACAAGAAACCACCAAAAATTTTAACCAGTCATTGTTCTCACAACACTGAGGACCAGTCATTCGAAATGACTTCTCCATGCATTTTATGCATTGGTAAAAGCACTATGATGTGATATGTTTTCAGGTATCTCCTATACTAATAGAGCCACATGCTCACCGGTTTGCCACATGATGTAGGCCTATGGACTGAACAAGAAACCACCAAAAATTTTAACCAGTCATCGTTCTCACAACACTGAGGACCAGTCATTCGAAATGACTTCTCCATGCATTTTATGCATTGGTAAAAGCACTATGATGAAAAGTGTGATATGTTTTCAGGTATCTCCTATACTAATAGAGCCACATGCTCACCGGTTTGCCACATGATGTAGGCCTATGGACTGAACAAGAAACCACCAAAAATTTTAACCAGTCATCGTTCTCACAACACTGAGGACCAGTCATTCGAAATGACTTCTCCATGCATTTTATGCATTGGTAAAAGCACTATGATGAAAAGTGTGATATGTTTTCAGGTATCTCCTATACTAATAGAGCCACATGCTCACCGGTTTGCCACATGATGTAGGCCTATGGACTGAACAAGAAACCACCAAAAATTTTAACCAGTCATCGTTCTCACAACACTGAGGACCAGTCATTCGAAATGACTTCTCCATGCATTTTATGCATTGGTAAAAGCACTATGATGAAAAGTGTGATATGTTTTCAGGTATCTCCTATACTAATAGAGCCACATGCTCACCGGTTTGCCACATGATGTAGGCCTATGGACTGAACAAGAAACCACCAAAAATTTTAACCAGTCATCGTTCTCACAACACTGAGGACCAGTCATTCGAAATGACTTCTCCATGCATTTTATGCATTGGTAAAAGCACTATGATGAAAAGTGTGATATGTTTTCAGGTATCTCCTATACTAATAGAGCCACATGCTCACCGGTTTGCCACATGATGTAGGCCTATGGACTGAACAAGAAACCACCAAAAATTTTAACCAGTCATCGTTCTCACAACACTGAGGACCAGTCATTCGAAATGACTTCTCCATGCATTTTATGCATTGGTAAAAGCACTATGATGAAAAGTGTGATATGTTTTCAGGTATCTCCTATACTAATAGAGCCACATGCTCACCGGTTTGCCACATGATGTAGGCCTATGGACTGAACAAGAAACCACCAAAAATTTTAACCAGTCATCGTTCTCACAACACTGAGGACCAGTCATTCGAAATGACTTCTCCATGCATTTTATGCATTGGTAAAAGCACTATGATGAAAAGTGTGATATGTTTTCAGGTATCTCCTATACTAATAGAGCCACATGCTCACCGGTTTGCCACATGATGTAGGCCTATGGACTGAACAAGAAACCACCAAAAATTTTAACCAGTCATCGTTCTCACAACACTGATGACCAGTCATTCGAAATGACTTCTCCATGCATTTTATGCATTGGTAAAAGCACTATGATGAAAAGTGTGATATGTTTTCAGGTATCTCCTATACTAATAGAGCCACATGCTCACCGGTTTGCCACATGATGTAGGCCTATGGACTGAACAAGAAACCACCAAAAATTTTAACCAGTCATTGTTCTCACAACACTGAGGACCAGTCATTCGAAATGACTTCTCCATGCATTTTATGCATTGGTAAAAGCACTATGATGTGATATGTTTTCAGGTATCTCCTATACTAATAGAGCCACATGCTCACCGGTTTGCCACATGATGTAGGCCTATGGACTGAACAAGAAACCACCAAAAATTTTAACCAGTCATCGTTCTCACAACACTGAGGACCAGTCATTCGAAATGACTTCTCCATGCATTTTATGCATTGGTAAAAGCACTATGATGAAAAGTGTGATATGTTTTCAGGTATCTCCTATACTAATAGAGCCACATGCTCACCGGTTTGCCACATGATGTAGGCCTATGGACTGAACAAGAAACCACCAAAAATTTTAACCAGTCATCGTTCTCACAACACTGAGGACCAGTCATTCGAAATGACTTCTCCATGCATTTTATGCATTAGTAAAAGCACTATGATGAAAAGTGTGATATGTTTTCAGGTATCTCCTATACTAATAGAGCCACATGCTCACAGGTTTGCCACATGATGTAGGCCTATGGACTGAACAAGAAACCACCAAAAATTTTAACCAGTCATCGTTCTCACAACACTGAGGACCAGTCATTCGAAATGACTTCTCCATGCATTTTATGCATTGGTAAAAGCACTATGATGAAAAGTGTGATATGTTTTCAGGTATCTCCTATACTAATAGAGCCACATGCTCACCGGTTTGCCACATGATGTAGGCCTATGGACTGAACAAGAAACCACCAAAAATTTTAACCAGTCATCGTTCTCACAACACTGAGGACCAGTCATTCGAAATGACTTCTCCATGCATTTTATGCATTGGTAAAAGCACTATGATGAAAAGTGTGATATGTTTTCAGGTATCTCCTATACTAATAGAGCCACATGCTCACCGGTTTGCCACATGATGTAGGCCTATGGACTGAACAAGAAACCACCAAAAATTTTAACCAGTCATTGTTCTCACAACACTGAGGACCAGTCATTCGAAATGACTTCTCCATGCATTTTATGCATTGGTAAAAGCACTATGATGTGATATGTTTTCAGGTATCTCCTATACTAATAGAGCCACATGCTCACCGGTTTGCCACATGATGTAGGCCTATGGACTGAACAAGAAACCACCAAAAATTTTAACCAGTCATCGTTCTCACAACACTGAGGACCAGTCATTCGAAATGACTTCTCCATGCATTTTATGCATTGGTAAAAGCACTATGATGAAAAGTGTGATATGTTTTCAGGTATCTCCTATACTAATAGAGCCACATGCTCACCGGTTTGCCACATGATGTAGGCCTATGGACTGAACAAGAAACCACCAAAAATTTTAACCAGTCATCGTTCTCACAACACTGAGGACCAGTCATTCGAAATGACTTCTCCATGCATTTTATGCATTGGTAAAAGCACTATGATGAAAAGTGTGATATGTTTTCAAGTATCTCCTATACTAATAGAGCCACATGCTCACCGGTTTGCCACATGATGTAGGCCTATGGACTGAACAAGAAACCACCAAAAATATTAACCAGTCATCATTCTCACAACACTGAGGACCAGTCATTCGAAATGACTTCTCCATGCTTTTTATGCATTGGTAAAAGCACTATGATGAAAAGTGTGATATGTTTTCAGGTATCTCCTATACTAATAGAGCCACATGCTCACCGGTTTGCCACATGATGTAGGCCTATGGACTGAACAAGAAACCACCAAAAATTTTAACCAGTCATCGTTCTCACAACACTGAGGACCAGTCATTCGAAATGACTTCTCCATGCATTTTATGCATTGGTAAAAGCACTATGATGAAAAGTGTGATATGTTTTCATGTATCTCCTATACTAATAGAGCCACATGCTCACCGGTTTGCCACATGATGTAGGCCTATGGACTGAACAAGAAACCACCAAAAATTTTAACCAGTCATCGTTCTCACAACACTGAGGACCAGTCATTCGAAATGACTTCTCCATGCATTTTATGCATTGGTAAAAGCACTATGATGAAAAGTGTGATATGGTTTCAGGTATCTCCTATACTAATAGAGCCACATGCTCACCGGTTTGCCACATGATGTAGGCCTATGGACTGAACAAGAAACCACCAAAAATTTTAACCAGTCATTGTTCTCACAACACTGAGGACCAGTCATTCGAAATGACTTCTCCATGCATTTTATGCATTGGTAAAAGCACTATGATGTGATATGTTTTCAGGTATCTCCTATACTAATAGAGCCACATGCTCACGGGTTTGCCACATGATGTAGGCCTATGGACTGAACAAGAAACCACCAAAAATTTTAACCAGTCATCGTTCTCACAACACTGAGGACCAGTCATTCGAAATGACTTCTCCATGCATTTTATGCATTGGTAAAAGCACTATGATGAAAAGTGTGATATGTTTTCAGGTATCTCCTATACTAATAGAGCCACATGCTCACCGGTTTGCCACATGATGTAGGCCTATGGACTGAACAAGAAACCACCAAAAATTTTAACCAGTCATCGTTCTCACAACACTGAGGACCAGTCATTCGAAATGACTTCTCCATGCATTTTATGCATTGGTAAAAGCACTATGATGAAAAGTGTGATGTTTTCAGGGTTCTCCTATACTAATAGAGCCACATGCTCACCGGTTTGCCACATGATGTAGGCCTATGGACTGAACAAGAAACCACCAAAAATTTTAACCAGTCATCGTTCTCACAACACTGAGGACCAGTCATTCGAAATGACTTCTCCATGCATTTTATGCATTGGTAAAAGCACTATGATGAAAAGTGTGATATGGTTTCAGGTATCTCCTATACTAATAGAGCCACATGCTCACCGGTTTGCCACATGATGTAGGCCTATGGACTGAACAAGAAACCACCAAAAATTTTAACCAGTCATTGTTCTCACAACACTGAGGACCAGTCATTCGAAATGACTTCTCCATGCATTTTATGCATTGGTAAAAGCACTATGATGTGATATGTTTTCAGGTATCTCCTATACTAATAGAGCCACATGCTCACGGGTTTGCCACATGATGTAGGCCTATGGACTGAACAAGAAACCACCAAAAATTTTAACCAGTCATCGTTCTCACAACACTGAGGACCAGTCATTCGAAATGACTTCTCCATGCATTTTATGCATTGGTAAAAGCACTATGATGAAAAGTGTGATATGTTTTCAGGTATCTCCTATACTAATAAAGCCACATGCTCACCGGTTTGCCACATGATGTAGGCCTATGGACTGAACAAGAAACCACCAAAAATTTTAACCAGTCATCGTTCTCACAACACTGAGGACCAGTCATTCGAAATGACTTCTCCATGCATTTTATGCATTGGTAAAAGCACTATGATGAAAAGTGTGATGTTTTCAGGGTTCTCCTATACTAATAGAGCCACATGCTCACCGGTTTGCCACATGATGTAGGCCTATGGACTGAACAAGAAACCACCAAAAATTTTAACCAGTCATCGTTCTCACAACACTGAGGACCAGTCATTCGAAATGACTTCTCCATGCATTTTATGCATTGGTAAAAGCACTATGATGAAAAGTGTGATATGTTTTCAGGTATCTCCTATACTAATAGAGCCACATGCTCACCGGTTTGCCACATGATGTAGGCCTATGGACTGAACAAGAAACCACCAAAAATTTTAACCAGTCATCGTTCTCACAACACTGAGGACCAGTCATTCGAAATGACTTCTCCATGCATTTTATGCATTGGTAAAAGCACTATGATGAAAAGTGTGATATGTTTTCAGGTATCTCCTATACTAATAGAGCCACATGCTCACCGGTTTGCCACATGATGTAGGCCTATGGACTGAACAAGAAACCACCAAAAATTTTAACCAGTCATCGTTCTCACAACACTGAGGACCAGTCATTCGAAATGACTTCTCCATGCATTTTATGCATTGGTAAAAGCACTATGATGAAAAGTGTGATATGTTTTCAGGTATCTCCTATACTAATAGAGCCACATGCTCACCGGTTTGCCACATGATGTAGGCCTATGGACTGAACAAGAAACCACCAAAAATTTTAACCAGTCATCGTTCTCACAACACTGAGGACCAGTCATTCGAAATGACTTCTCCATGCATTTTATGCATTGGTAAAAGCACTATGATGAAAAGTGTGATATGTTTTCAGGTGTCTCCTATACTAATAGAGCCACATGCTCACCGGTTTGCCACATGATGTAGGCCTATGGACTGAACAAGAAACCACCAAAAATTTTAACCAGTCATCGTTCTCACAACACTGAGGACCAGTCATTCGAAATGACTTCTCCATGCATTTTATGCATTGGTAAAAGCACTATGATGAAAAGTGTGATATGTTTTCAGGTATCTCCTATACTAATAGAGCCACATGCTCACCGGTTTGCCACATGATGTAGGCCTATGGACTGAACAAGAAACCACCAAAAATTTTAACCAGTCATCGTTCTCACAACACTGAGGACCAGTCATTCGAAATGACTTTTCCATGCATTTTATGCATTGGTAAAAGCACTATGATGAAAAGTGTGATGTTTTCAGGTATCTCCTATACTAATAGAGCCACATGCTCACCGGTTTGCCACATGATGTAGGCCTATGGACTGAACAAGAAACCACCAAAAATTTTAACCAGTCATCGTTCTCACAACACTGAGGACCAGTCATTCGAAATGACTTCTCCATGCATTTTATGCATTGGTAAAAGCACTATGATGAAAAGTGTGATATGTTTTCAGGTATCTCCTATACTAATAGAGCCACATGCTCACCGGTTTGCCACATGATGTAGGCCTATGGACTGAACAAGAAACCACCAAAAATTTTAACCAGTCATCGTTCTCACAACACTGAGGACCAGTCATTCGAAATGACTTCTCCATGCATTTTATGCATTGGTAAAAGCACTATGATGAAAAGTGTGATATGTTTTCAGGTATCTCCTATACTAATAGAGCCACATGCTCACCGGTTTGCCACATGATGTAGGCCTATGGACTGAACAAGAAACCACCAAAAATTTTAACCAGTCATCGTTCTCACAACACTGAGGACCAGTCATTCGAAATGACTTCTCCATGCATTTTATGCATTGGTAAAAGCACTATGATGAAAAGTGTGATATGTTTTCAGGTATCTCCTATACTAATAGAGTCACATGCTCACCGGTTTGCCACATGATGTAGGCCTATGGACTGAACAAGAAACCACCAAAAATTTTAACCAGTCATCGTTCTCACAACACTGAGGACCAGTCATTCGAAATGACTTCTCCATGCATTTTATGCATTGGTAAAAGCACTATGATGAAAAGTGTGATATGTTTTCAGGTATCTCCTATACTAATAGAGCCACATGCTCACCGGTTTGCCACATGATGTAGGCCTATGGACTGAACAAGAAACCACCAAAAATTTTAACCAGTCATCGTTCTCACAACACTGAGGACCAGTCATTCGAAATGACTTCTCCATGCATTTTATGCATTGGTAAAAGCACTATGATGAAAAGTGTGATATGTTTTCAGGTATCTCCTATACTAATAGAGCCACATGCTCACCGGTTTGCCACATGATGTAGGCCTATGGACTGAACAAGAAACCACCAAAAATTTTTTTTCCAAATAATCTTTATTGGATTTTAACAATTAACTGGGCAGGAATGGAAAAGGGAAAAGTGGGGATGCGGGGAGAGGGAAGGGGGGAGTGGAGGGGGGGGCTGGAAGGAAGGGGGGGGAGAACGTGGGAAGACAGAAGGGGGAGAGAAGACACTTGAAGTAAGCGACAACAGGTAACCAAATTTGTTAAATGATAAAACAGCATTTGGAAGGTGAATAATTATAATTATATTTATAATACATTTGCTCACGAAAGAGGGGTAGACTCACGGAGCAGTCCTGAATTGCAGACACTTTAGATCAAAGTCCGGTTCGCTTTGTGCCAATTTCAACTGATAATTGCTACGGGAAGACTTCTTCCCAACGAGCCCATTTTTTCGAGCATTTTTTGAGGCTGTCATTATTTAGGGCGAATTTTTGCTCGTATGTTCTATGGAGGTCAATACGATCCTTGATCTCTTGGAATGATGGAGGTTTAGGCTTTTTCCAATTGTATGCGATGGCATTTTTGGTGATCAAGAGAATATTAATGACCAACGCTTTGAGAGGAAAGTGTGTGTCGCTTAATCCCACAGAGAGCAATGCCATCTGAGGAGTCAGGATGAAGTTTTTATTCAGAAGTACTCCAATCAAGCCAGAGATTTTAGACCAAAGAGATTTAATTTTGGGACAGCTCCAGAAGATATGGAGCAGATTGCCCCTGTGTCCGCACGCCCTCCAACAATCTGGGGAGGTATGACCCCCTATCATAGACAGTCTTGCTGGGGTGAGGTACCAGCGTGTGACTAGTTTGAAATAGGACTCTTGTAATGACATAGAAATGGAAGCTGAGTATGAGTGGACCAACGCGCTTTCCCATTCATCTGGGTCAATTATTGTCTGGAGATCTTGCTCCCATTTAAGCATGGAAGGGGATTTCGCGAAGTCTGAATCATGGTTGAACCAGCTATAGATATATCTGTAGCTCCAGAAAATATTGTGGTCAGGGTTACAAATCAGATTTATAGCCGCTTCAGAGAAGCTAGGCTTTTTTGATACGAATTTCTGACATTGATCCTTGAGGATCATGTACTCAAAAAACATAGCAGAGGGGACATTGTAAGTGTTTTTGAGAGAATTAAAAGGGGTAAAATTTTCTCCGTCAAATATATGGGAAAGTTTTGTGATTTTGTAGTCGGACCATTTGGGGTTGACCATTTTGTTATGCAACTCAAATATATAAGAGATAGCCAGATTTTTCAGAGACTCGAATCTTTCAGTTCCTCTTTTGGGCCTAGCAAATTTGGACCATGCATTACTTATTGCAATAAAAATTGGGTGGGATTTATTACTAGAATTTTTTATATTCATGAGCTGGTTTAGGATCAATTTTCTAGGGGCTCTATCCAGGTTCAAAGATGATTCGATCTCCAGCCAGGCTGGGTGTTCTGATTTAGACCACCAGGAGCAACTTTGTTTAATCAGGTTTGTGTGGTAATGAGCCAAAATGTTGGGAAGGCCCATTCCCCCTGACGCTTTATTTCTGTAGAGAGTACTAATAGCTACTCTAGCTTTTTTCTTGTTCCATAAGAACTTGTTGATCAGAGTTTGGATGTTAGATAAGTAAGAGGTTGAGATAGGAACAGGGATGGACCTAAATATATATAGAATTTTAGGGATTATAAATGTTTTTACTGATAAGTTCTTTCCCCACCATGAGAGATCTCTCCCTGCAAAGTGGTTCAGATCAGATGAGATAGTTTTGATTAAGATGTCAAGGTTGGTAGGGACGAGAGAATCTATATTTTTTGTGATTTTTATCCCCAGATAGGTGAAATCGCTAGTTGCCCAGCTCCACGAGGTTGCTTTTGATAATTCTTTGATTTGAGTGGGGTCGAGGTTAAATTGCATAATTTGGGATTTGGTTTTATTGATTTTGAAGTATGAGAGCTGGGAGAAGGTATCTAATAATTTTTGGGTAGCAGGAACAGAAACTATAGGGTTCGTCAGGGTCAGGATGACATCGTCGGCGAAGAGGCCGATTTTGAATTCTCTATTTTTTGTTTGGATGCCGGTTATGCTATTATCTTTTCTTATTGACTGAGCCAGAGGCTCCATCGCCAAAGCGAACAGCAAAGGGGACAGGGGGCAACCCTGACGTGTACCGTTTGTAATTAAAAAAGGAGATGAAAGGTGATTATTGGAAAAAACCCTGGCGGTGGGACCCGAGTACAGAGCCATGATTGCAGAGATAGAATTTGGGTTAAAACCGAATTGTTGTAGAGTGAGTTTTAAGTATGACCAGTTCAAACGGTCAAACGCCTTTTCTGCGTCCAGTGAGGCAAAAATTGAGGGGATTTTTTTTGAATTGATAAGCTTCATCAGGTTTATAATTCTTCTAGTTCCATCGCTCGATTGTCTGCCCCTGACAAACCCTATCTGATCGTTAACTATTAAATTCGGAAGGAAATTATTGATTCTATTTGCAATGATTTTGGAATATAGTTTGATGTCTGAATTGACTAAGGATATTGGCCTATAGTTTGGAAGATGGACTGGGTCGCCTTTGGCTTTGGGGATTAAGATGATTGAGGCCTCCAACATTTCTTTTGGGAACTTGCCAAGAGTTGCAGCAGAATTAAAGATTTTAGACATGTGTGGGGCTAGGATCTCACTGAAAGATTTGAAATACTCGTTGGTGAAGCCGTCCGGCCCTGGGGCTTTCAGAGATTTTAATTTTTTAATGTTTTCGGAAATTTCTTCAGGGGAGAACGGGGCGGTGAGTACATCTACGTTTTCCGGCGTTAGTCTAGGTAGATTAAGATTTGACAAGAATTTTTTAATATCAGTGTCCAATGGTTGTACTAGTTGGGGGTTCGAGTTGAGATTGTATAAATCAGAATAAAAGGCAGCAAACGCCTCCACTATGTCCTGCGGGTGCGTAAGCATGCGACCACCTGGGGGTACTATTTTTATGATCCTATTTTGGATCCTTTGCTTCTTCAATCTGTTTAGCATGAACCTGTTAGGCTTGTTTAGGGAGGTAAATTGTTTGAATTTTAAAGACCCAATTGACGCGTCATAAAAGGAGAAGATTATGGTCCTCAACTCCTGCCTAAGGGACATCAGTTCAGTATGTTGACTGGGAGAGTGGATGGTTGAGTTAGCAAGTTCTGTTTCCTTGATTTTTATTTTTGACTGTAACTCTTTTATTTTGGCCCTATTTTGCTTTTTTTCCCTAGCGGAAATTTGGATTAAGGCCCCTCTGACCACAGCCTTATGGGCGTTCCAGAGGGTGAATGGGTCAATTGAATCTGAATTATTCTCTCTAAAGTAATTTTTGATAGTCTGGTTTATTGCGTTTTTATGGACTGGATTACAAAGAATAGAAGAGTTGCACCTCCATGAAATGTGAGATTTGGATGCTGGACCGTAAGTTAGTTCTGCAGTGACAGGGGAGTGGTCTGAGATTGTTTTAGGAAGGATTGAGATTTTTCTAAATTTTGGTAGTGAAAAAATGTTGGAGATTATCAGGTCGATTCTAGAGGCGGAATGATGCACGTCAGAAAAGTGAGTGTACTCAATAGAGGTGGTGTTGAGACATCTGAAAATGTCATACATTTCATTTTGGTGGAGCCATTTGTTTAGGGTCAAATATTTATGCCTGTTTTGGGATGAGGAGTCGAGGTGGCCATCAGGAACCGCGTTGAAATCTCCCACCACTACTAAGTCACCCTTCTTTATTTCCGACACCTTTCTCATGAGCCTATCCAGAAATCTAATTTGGCCTTTGTTCGGGACGTATATGTTGACAATAGTGAAAGGATGGTTATTGATGTTACCGATTAGGATATGAAAATTACCTTTTGAGTCCTTACATTCCTTGATGAGTTCAAATGATACATTGTGACTAATTATGGTCATAACACCGGCTTTCTTTTTGCTGCCACAAGATTCGAAAACCTGTGAGAACTTTCTATCTGTAAATTTTGGGTGATCGTTGGCTCTAAATTTGGTTTCTTGTATGCACATGATATCGGACTTTGATCTAACCAGTTCATTTTTGATAGAGGACCTCTTTCTCGGGATGTTAAGACCCCTAACATTATATGTCATTATCTTAAGAGACATGTTTGATTAAGGGTGGAGGGATATGAAGAAGTTATTCACCTGTGGATACCTGTAAGTAAATTTAGAAACTTATATAACAGAAATACACTAAAAAATTACTTTTAGTGTGCAGTAAGATCAAGATACAAAGTAAAACAACACACACTTGAAAACTTGACTTGTCCTCTCCGAAGAAACCCTCCAGTGGGTTCTTCGCTGCTCGGGGGAAAGTTCGTGAAAGAGCTCTGGATGGAACTTGAGGCATCCTCCGAGTTATAGAAAAAGTGGACAAAGGAATACAAAATTTTAATATAAACATTATGAACACTATAAACATTATGAACATTATAACATTGGTAACATCTTGGACCTTGAAACCCCCTACAAGGAATTATTTATAGGCAGCAGGTTAAGGTCATATCGTATAGATTACTCAGGGAAAGATAACACTTACACTAAACTAAGTGATAGAAGAGATGAATCTTTCTCCGTCTTCAGGAGTACTGATGGGGATAGTTTTACTTTTGTATTGTACCAGAAGCTTCAGCGGGAACCCCCATTTATATGAGATTCCCATGTCTTTCAGAGAATTTGTCACTTTCTTAAAGGCTCTCCTACCCTCCAGAGTCTCTCTGGATAGATCCGCGAATAGTTTTAAGTTCTCAAAGGGCTCAGGGAACTTTTTCTCCACTTTGATAAAGTTTTGAAGCTGTTCTTTTATGTGGAAAAAGTGAATCCTAAGAATTGTGTCTCTAGGAAGGTCTGCAGCAACGCTTGAGGGCTTGGGCAGTCTATGGATCCTGTCTATTGTGAGCTCTTGGGGTGAAATGGATGGGATAACTTTTTTAATCAAGGATTGGGCGAAGTTGAGGAGTTTATCTGGGGTGACGTTTTCGGGGATGCCGCGAATTTTTACGTTATTACGTCTGCTTCTGTCCTCCAGGTCAGCCATTTTTAATCTGAGTCGGTTTACTTCTGACCTGAGATCTTTATTTTCGGCTGTATGCCTGGCCACAGTTTTCTCCAACCCCTTAATTTTTTCCTCCTGTTTTCCTAATTTTTCAGTGAACATCTCCATTGATTTATGTATCTGGCTAGAGTGTTTTTCAAAATTGAGGTGCATTTCCTCTCTGATTTGTTTGGTTATTACTTTCATATGAGCATCCATCATGCTCAGGAAATGTGAAGTAGAGTCCTCTAAGCCAGTTTGTGCATTTTTTGTTCTTCTTCTCACTGGGCTTGCGTTCGGAGAAAAATCTTCCGAGTCGTAGCCCGAGTAATCGGAAGCAACTTTTCTCTCATCCCCCCACTCAACTGGACCTGGCCTTTTTTTTGAAATGGACGTATCCATTTCTGTGTCCTTGTTGTGGTGTTGTGAAGGTTTGTTTTGGGACTTGTTACGTTGTACTGATTTGTCACCTGGACTGTTAAGAGGGGTCCTTGGGGACCTAGATCTAGATCTGGCCTTAACTGGGCTTATAACATTTACCAGATCTAGGGAGGGATTGCGACCTGATGAGTATGGTTTATTGGATTTTTGAGAGTTGGGCTGGGGGAGCTTTGAGATGTAGTTTTTGGCATTTGAGCGGCTCATTGTTACTGAGTAGTAAACTGATTATTAGAGAAATTTGGTGTTAGGACTGTGTGACTGGCCGAATCCAATGCGCAGCAATATCACAAACACACGCAAGTATTTCACAGCCACTCTCTGGGCCAAATCAGCCCACCGATGCAACAAATGTGCAGTAAGGAAATATTATCACTAGGAACTCTCACTGAGCCCACTCCCTGAGTCTATACAGGAGATTATATACACAGTTATGCGCTCCTTTAACCTTTAAGTAGTATAAAGAAGATATGGTAAGCTAAACACTCAAATGTAGCAGAGAGTGCTGAACGGCCGGTGAGCAATGAGTTAAACTGTGTGAAACTGAGTGAAAGTGGGACAGGAATTATCAATATATAGCAGTGTTTGCTGAGGGTATGGGCCAGTGAGTCAGATGTGGGCCCCTTGATCCCTGTCTCAGAGAAGTCAGATTTTTCTAGAGATGTAGCAGAGCCGAGCGAGCTCTGTCTGGTACTATGTTAGACTATAAGAAATAACAGAACGTCACATATAATCCAGCGCTGGGCACAACAAATACAAAACAATATATTAACTGTGAATTCTTGTTTCTTCTTGTTCACTAACTCCCACTCCAGAAATCCTCATAGATTCCAGGAGGGAAAGGGTAAAATGCAGGGTGCTTGGTTGTACAAACAGGAGTTGCTGAGCAGCTTTCCCTAAGAGCTTGTATCTGGGAGCTGTGGGAATCCCAGGAATTTAGCTGTGTGGGGTTGAGTTCACAGGTGGTTAATCACTCCTCAACACAGTTAGAGGTTAGCAGTAAATGTCAGACTCAGTAAAGACTGCTTAAGTGAACATCAGCGATGAAGGAGTTAGTTACCGGCTTTACCGGTGTGGGAGCCGCCGCTCAGTTGTCTGGTGCGGCTTAATGTGGCTCAGGGGTTCCCTCCAGGGAGCCCTTATGTTTTGCAGAGGGGGGGAGAGAGGGGGGGGGGGCCGTCCGAACGGCGTGCACAGCGATGTGAATATATGCGTGGGGGGGGGGGGGCGCCCGGGATATCAGCTGCAAGTGGGCGCTGAAGTTTGCAGGGTCAATACTGCAGCCGCACAAGGGTTAAGGTCTCTGAGTGCTGTGCCCGGGAAGTGAGAGGGGGAGCACAGTAAATCAGCCGCAGGTGCGGCGCTGCTGTGCTGCAGGCTCTTGCTGCAGCTATGCAGGGGTTAATCCTGCCGAGTGCTGTGCCCGGGAAGTGAGTGGGGGAGCCCGGTAAAACAGCCGCTGGTGCGGCGCTGCTGTGCTGCAGACTCAGGCTGCAGCGACACTGCTGATGATAAGTTCCGAGTGCTGGGGCCGGGACTGAGGGGGAGGGTGAATCGCCAGGACGCGGTCACCTTACCCGATGCTGAGCGTGGATCCGCTGCTGTGTTCGCGCTTCTGCAGCGCTCCGGAGTGGGGAGGACCGCTGGAGGTCTTCAGTCTCTCCAGCGCGCCTGGCACAGCGCGGCTGAAGGGCTCTTTGCGAGCTGCTTGGCACCCGCCTTGTCGTCAGGGAGAGGTGGAGGAGGGGAGCGCACACCCGCGCCCTCCTCCCCGGGTCCCGGCGGCCGCGGGGAATAGATGCTGCAGCGTCCTCTGCTACTTCACTCAGCCCGCAGCTCCTGCGGGACTGAGGCTTGGGGCTGCAGAGGGGGAGAGGAGAGCGCACCGCAGCGCTCACCCTCTCCGGGTAAATGCTTCTCGGCGGCCGCTGTGTGCTGGTGCTGGGGCGGCTCTGACTGCTTCAGTCAGACCGCGCCAGCACTCGCTGCTGATCTCAGGCTCCGGCGGTGTGTGAAGCTGTGTGTTCTGCCCCCTGCTCGCCCGCCCTGCAAGGGGGAGGAGGGGAGCCCTTCGGACTGATGTTGGGCCCGACCTGCGGAGCCGCAGTGGATGGGTCCGGGCGAGGGGGGGATTCGTTTTCACAGCACCTGTGGGATTTGAGCCGAGGGGTCCAGCAGGGGGGCCCTCTTGTGTGCAGATCTTCTTTGCCCAGCAATAAGGGCTTACCGGGAGGCTTTGTGGTCAGGCCAAAGACATGGCCTCAGACATGCGGCTAGGCCCAAAGCCTTCAAAGTCTTCAAATAGTGTCCGATTTTGACAATAAAGGTCTCCAAATGACCCCGATAGTCTTGGGAGTCAGTATCCACTGCCCAAAGGTGAGAAAAAACGATTTAGATTGTAGATGTGTGCCGATTTAGAGGATGCCTCCTCAGAGCTCTCTGGCAGCACAACCTACACCATTGCTGCCTAGGCCACGCCCCCCGAAACCACCCAAAATTTTAACCAGTCATCGTTCTCACAACACTGAGGACCAGTCATTCGGAATGACTTCTCCATGCATTTTATGCATTGGTAAAAGCACTATGATGAAAAGTGTGATATGTTTTCAGGTATCTCCTATACTAATAGAGCCACATGCTCACCGGTTTGCCACATGATGTAGGCCTATGGACTGAACAAGAAACCACCAAAAATTTTAACCAGTCATCGTTCTCACAACACTGAGGACCAGTCATTCGAAATGACTTCTCCATGCATTTTATGCATTGGTAAAAGCACTATGATGAAAAGTGTGATATGTTTTCAGGTATCTCCTATACTAATAGAGCCACATGCTCACCGGTTTGCCACATGATGTAGGCCTATGGACTGAACAAGAAACCACCAAAAATTTTAACCAGTCATCGTTCTCACAACACTGAGGACCAGTCATTCGAAATGACTTCTCCATGCATTTTATGCATTGGTAAAAGCACTATGATGAAAAGTGTGATATGTTTTCAGGTATCTCCTATACTAATAGAGCCACATGCTCACCGGTTTGCCACATGATGTAGGCCTATGGACTGAACAAGAAACCACCAAAAATTTTAACCAGTCATCGTTCTCACAACACTGAGGACCAGTCATTCGAAATGACTTCTCCATGCATTTTATGCATTGGTAAAAGCACTATGATGAAAAGTGTGATATGTTTTCAGGTATCTCCTATACTAATAGAGCCACATGCTCACCGGTTTGCCACATGATGTAGGCCTATGGACTGAACAAGAAACCACCAAAAATTTTAACCAGTCATCGTTCTCACAACACTGAGGACCAGTCATTCGAAATGACTTCTCCATGCATTTTATGCATTGGTAAAAGCACTATGATGAAAAGTGTGATATGTTTTCAGGTATCTCCTATACTAATAGAGCCACATGCTCACCGGTTTGCCACATGATGTAGGCCTATGGACTGAACAAGAAACCACCAAAAATTTTAACCAGTCATCGTTCTCACAACACTGAGGACCAGTCATTCGAAATGACTTCTCCATGCATTTTATGCATTAGTAAAAGCACTATGATGAAAAGTGTGATGTTTTCAGGTATCTCCTATACTAATAGAGCCACATGCTCACAGGTTTGCCACATGATGTAGGCCTATGGACTGAACAAGAAACCACCAAAAATTTTAACCAGTCATCGTTCTCACAACACTGAGGACCAGTCATTCGAAATGACTTCTCCATGCATTTTATGCATTGGTAAAAGCACTATGATGAAAAGTGTGATATGTTTTCAGGTATCTCCTATACTAATAGAGCCACATGCTCACCGGTTTGCCACATGATGTAGGCCTATGGACTGAACAAGAAACCACCAAAAATTTTAACCAGTCATCGTTCTCACAACACTGAGGACCAGTCATTCGAAATGACTTCTCCATGCATTTTATGCATTGGTAAAAGCACTATGATGAAAAGTGTGATATGTTTTCAGGTATCTCCTATACTAATAGAGCCACATGCTCACCGGTTTGCCACATGATGTAGGCCTATGGACTGAACAAGAAACCACCAAAAATTTTAACCAGTCATCGTTCTCACAACACTGAGGACCAGTCATTCGAAATGACTTCTCCATGCATTTTATGCATTGGTAAAAGCACTATGATGAAAAGTGTGATATGTTTTCAGGTATCTCCTATACTAATAGAGCCACATGCTCACCGGTTTGCCACATGATGTAGGCCTATGGACTGAACAAGAAACCACCAAAAATTTTAACCAGTCATCGTTCTCACAACACTGAGGACCAGTCATTCGAAATGACTTCTCCATGCATTTTATGCATTAGTAAAAGCACTATGATGAAAAGTGTGATATGTTTTCAGGTATCTCCTATACTAATAGAGCCACATGCTCACAGGTTTGCCACATGATGTAGGCCTATGGACTGAACAAGAAACCACCAAAAATTTTAACCAGTCATCGTTGTCACAACACTGAGGACCAGTCATTCGAAATGACTTCTCCATGCATTTTATGCATTGGTAAAAGCACTATGATGAAAAGTGTGATATGTTTTCAGGTATCTCCTATACTAATAGAGCCACATGCTCACCGGTTTGCCACATGATGTAGGCCTATGGACTGAACAAGAAACCACCAAAAATTTTAACCAGTCATCGTTCTCACAACACTGAGGACCAGTCATTCGAAATGACTTCTCCATGCATTTTATGCATTGGTAAAAGCACTATGATGAAAAGTGTGATATGTTTTCAGGTATCTCCTATACTAATAGAGCCACATGCTCACCGGTTTGCCACATGATGTAGGCCTATGGACTGAACAAGAAACCACCAAAAATTTTAACCAGTCATTGTTCTCACAACACTGAGGACCAGTCATTCGAAATGACTTCTCCATGCATTTTATGCATTGGTAAAAGCACTATGATGTGATATGTTTTCAGGTATCTCCTATACTAATAGAGCCACATGCTCACCGGTTTGCCACATGATGTAGGCCTATGGACTGAACAAGAAACCACCAAAAATTTTAACCAGTCATCGTTCTCACAACACTGAGGACCAGTCATTCGAAATGACTTCTCCATGCATTTTATGCATTGGTAAAAGCACTATGATGAAAAGTGTGATATGTTTTCAGGTATCTCCTATACTAATAGAGCCACATGCTCACCGGTTTGCCACATGATGTAGGCCTATGGACTGAACAAGAAACCACCAAAAATTTTAACCAGTCATCGTTCTCACAACACTGAGGACCAGTCATTCGAAATGACTTCTCCATGCATTTTATGCATTGGTAAAAGCACTATGATGAAAAGTGTGATATGTTTTCAAGTATCTCCTATACTAATAGAGCCACATGCTCACCGGTTTGCCACATGATGTAGGCCTATGGACTGAACAAGAAACCACCAAAAATATTAACCAGTCATCATTCTCACAACACTGAGGACCAGTCATTCGAAATGACTTCTCCATGCTTTTTATGCATTGGTAAAAGCACTATGATGAAAAGTGTGATATGTTTTCAGGTATCTCCTATACTAATAGAGCCACATGCTCACCGGTTTGCCACATGATGTAGGCCTATGGACTGAACAAGAAACCACCAAAAATTTTAACCAGTCATCGTTCTCACAACACTGAGGACCAGTCATTCGAAATGACTTCTCCATGCATTTTATGCATTGGTAAAAGCACTATGATGAAAAGTGTGATATGTTTTCATGTATCTCCTATACTAATAGAGCCACATGCTCACCGGTTTGCCACATGATGTAGGCCTATGGACTGAACAAGAAACCACCAAAAATTTTAACCAGTCATCGTTCTCACAACACTGAGGACCAGTCATTCGAAATGACTTCTCCATGCATTTTATGCATTGGTAAAAGCACTATGATGAAAAGTGTGATATGTTTTCAGGTATCTCCTATACTAATAGAGCCACATGCTCACCGGTTTGCCACATGATGTAGGCCTATGGACTGAACAAGAAACCACCAAAAATTTTAACCAGTCATTGTTCTCACAACACTGAGGACCAGTCATTCGAAATGACTTCTCCATGCATTTTATGCATTGGTAAAAGCACTATGATGTGATATGTTTTCAGGTATCTCCTATACTAATAGAGCCACATGCTCACGGGTTTGCCACATGATGTAGGCCTATGGACTGAACAAGAAACCACCAAAAATTTTAACCAGTCATCGTTCTCACAACACTGAGGACCAGTCATTCGAAATGACTTCTCCATGCATTTTATGCATTGGTAAAAGCACTATGATGAAAAGTGTGATATGTTTTCAGGTATCTCCTATACTAATAGAGCCACATGCTCACCGGTTTGCCACATGATGTAGGCCTATGGACTGAACAAGAAACCACCAAAAATTTTAACCAGTCATCGTTCTCACAACACTGAGGACCAGTCATTCGACATGACTTCTCCATGCATTTTATGCATTGGTAAAAGCACTATGATGAAAAGTGTGATGTTTTCAGGGTTCTCCTATACTAATAGAGCCACATGCTCACCGGTTTGCCACATGATGTAGGCCTATGGACTGAACAAGAAACCACCAAAAATTTTAACCAGTCATCGTTCTCACAACACTGAGGACCAGTCATTCGAAATGACTTCTCCATGCATTTTATGCATTGGTAAAAGCACTATGATGAAAAGTGTGATATGTTTTCAGGTATCTCCTATACTAATAGAGCCACATGCTCACCGGTTTGCCACATGATGTAGGCCTATGGACTGAACAAGAAACCACCAAAAATTTTAACCAGTCATCGTTCTCACAACACTGAGGACCAGTCATTCGAAATGACTTCTCCATGCATTTTATGCATTGGTAAAAGCACTATGATGAAAAGTGTGATATGTTTTCAGGTATCTCCTATACTAATAGAGCCACATGCTCACCGGTTTGCCACATGATGTAGGCCTATGGACTGAACAAGAAACCACCAAAAATTTTAACCAGTCATCGTTCTCACAACACTGAGGACCAGTCATTCGAAATGACTTCTCCATGCATTTTATGCATTGGTAAAAGCACTATGATGAAAAGTGTGATATGTTTTCAGGTATCTCCTATACTAATAGAGCCACATGCTCACCGGTTTGCCACATGATGTAGGCCTATGGACTGAACAAGAAACCACCAAAAATTTTAACCAGTCATCGTTCTCACAACACTGAGGACCAGTCATTCGAAATGACTTCTCCATGCATTTTATGCATTGGTAAAAGCACTATGATGAAAAGTGTGATATGTTTTCAGGTATCTCCTATACTAATAGAGCCACATGCTCACCGGTTTGCCACATGATGTAGGCCTATGGACTGAACAAGAAACCACCAAAAATTTTAACCAGTCATCGTTCTCACAACACTGAGGACCAGTCATTCGAAATGACTTCTCCATGCATTTTATGCATTGGTAAAAGCACTATGATGAAAAGTGTGATATGTTTTCAGGTGTCTCCTATACTAATAGAGCCACATGCTCACCGGTTTGCCACATGATGTAGGCCTATGGACTGAACAAGAAACCACCAAAAATTTTAACCAGTCATCGTTCTCACAACACTGAGGACCAGTCATTCGAAATGACTTCTCCATGCATTTTATGCATTGGTAAAAGCACTATGATGAAAAGTGTGATATGTTTTCAGGTATCTCCTATACTAATAGAGCCACATGCTCACCGGTTTGCCACATGATGTAGGCCTATGGACTGAACAAGAAACCACCAAAAATTTTAACCAGTCATCGTTCTCACAACACTGAGGACCAGTCATTCGAAATGACTTCTCCATGCATTTTATGCATTGGTAAAAGCACTATGATGAAACGTGTGATGTTTTCAGGTATCTCCTATACTAATAGAGCCACATGCTCACCGGTTTGCCACATGATGTAGGCCTATGGACTGAACAAGAAACCACCAAAAATTTTAACCAGTCATCGTTCTCACAACACTGAGGACCAGTCATTCGAAATGACTTCTCCATGCATTTTATGCATTGGTAAAAGCACTATGATGAAAAGTGTGATGTTTTCAGGTATCTCCTATACTAATAGAGCCACATGCTCACCGGTTTGCCACATGATGTAGGCCTATGGACTGAACAAGAAACCACCAAAAATTTTAACCAGTCATCGTTCTCACAACACTGAGGACCAGTCATTCGAAATGACTTCTCCATGCATTTTATGCATTGGTAAAAGCACTATGATGAAAAGTGTGATATGTTTTCAGGTGTCTCCTATACTAATAGAGCCACATGCTCACCGGTTTGCCACATGATGTAGGCCTATGGACTGAACAAGAAACCACCAAAAATTTTAACCAGTCATCGTTCTCACAACACTGAGGACCAGTCATTCGAAATGACTTCTCCATGCATTTTATGCATTGGTAAAAGCACTATGATGAAAAGTGTGATATGTTTTCAGGTATCTCCTATACTAATAGAGCCACATGCTCACCGGTTTGCCACATGATGTAGGCCTATGGACTGAACAAGAAACCACCAAAAATTTTAACCAGTCATCGTTCTCACAACACTGAGGACCAGTCATTCGAAATGACTTCTCCATGCATTTTATGCATTGGTAAAAGCACTATGATGAAAAGTGTGATGTTTTCAGGTATCTCCTATACTAATAGAGCCACATGCTCACCGGTTTGCCACATGATGTAGGCCTATGGACTGAACAAGAAACCACCAAAAATTTTAACCAGTCATCGTTCTCACAACACTGAGGACCAGTCATTCGAAATGACTTCTCCATGCATTTTATGCATTGGTAAAAGCACTATGATGAAAAGTGTGATATGTTTTCAGGTATCTCCTATACTAATAGAGCCACATGCTCACCGGTTTGCCACATGATGTAGGCCTATGGACTGAACAAGAAACCACCAAAAATTTTAACCAGTCATCGTTCTCACAACACTGAGGACCAGGCATTCGAAATGACTTCTCCATGCATTTTATGCATTGGTAAAAGCACTATGATGAAAAGTGTGATATGTTTTCAGGTATCTCCTATACTAATAGAGCCACATGCTCACCGGTTTGCCACATGATGTAGGCCTATGGACTGAACAAGAAACCACCAAAAATTTTAACCAGTCATCGTTCTCACAACACTGAGGACCAGTCATTCGAAATGACTTCTCCATGCATTTTATGCATTGGTAAAAGCACTATGATGAAAAGTGTGATATGTTTTCAGGTATCTCCTATACTAATAGAGCCACATGCTCACCGGTTTGCCACATGATGTAGGCCTATGGACTGAACAAGAAACCACCAAAAATTTTAACCAGTCATCGTTCTCACAACACTGAGGACCAGTCATTCGAAATGACTTCTCCATGCATTTTATGCATTGGTAAAAGCACTATGATGAAAAGTGTGATATGTTTTCAGGTATCTCCTATACTAATAGAGCCACATGCTCACCGGTTTGCCACATGATGTAGGCCTATGGACTGAACAAGAAACCACCAAAAATTTTAACCAGTCATCGTTCTCACAACACTGAGGACCAGTCATTCGAAATGACTTCTCCATGCATTTTATGCATTGGTAAAAGCACTATGATGAAAAGTGTGATATGTTTTCAGGTATCTCCTATACTAAAAGAGCCACATGCTCACCGGTTTGCCACATGATGTAGGCCTATGGACTGAACAAGAAACCACCAAAAATTTTAACCAGTCATCGTTCTCACAACACTGAGGACCAGTCATTCGGAATGACTTCTCCATGCATTTTATGCATTGGTAAAAGCACTATGATGAAAAGTGTGATATGTTTTCAGGTATCTCCTATACTAATAGAGCCACATGCTCACCGGTTTGCCACATGATGTAGGCCTATGGACTGAACAAGAAACCACCAAAAATTTTAACCAGTCATCGTTCTCACAACACTGAGGACCAGTCATTCGAAATGACTTCTCCATGCATTTTATGCATTGGTAAAAGCACTATGATGAAAAGTGTGATATGTTTTCAGGTATCTCCTATACTAATAGAGCCACATGCTCACCGGTTTGCCACATGATGTAGGCCTATGGACTGAACAAGAAACCACCAAAAATTTTAACCAGTCATCGTTCTCACAACACTGAGGACCAGTCATTCGAAATGACTTCTCCATGCATTTTATGCATTGGTAAAAGCACTATGATGAAAAGTGTGATATGTTTTCAGGTATCTCCTATACTAATAGAGCCACATGCTCACCGGTTTGCCACATGATGTAGGCCTATGGACTGAACAAGAAACCACCAAAAATTTTAACCAGTCATCGTTCTCACAACACTGAGGACCAGTCATTCGAAATGACTTCTCCATGCATTTTATGCATTGGTAAAAGCACTATGATGAAAAGTGTGATATGTTTTCAGGTATCTCCTATACTAATAGAGCCACATGCTCACCGGTTTGCCACATGATGTAGGCCTATGGACTGAACAAGAAACCACCAAAAATTTTAACCAGTCATCGTTCTCACAACACTGAGGACCAGTCATTCGAAATGACTTCTCCATGCATTTTATGCATTGGTAAAAGCACTATGATGTGATATGTTTTCAGGTATCTCCTATACTAATAGAGCCACATGCTCACCGGTTTGCCACATGATGTAGGCCTATGGACTGAACAAGAAACCACCAAAAATTTTAACCAGTCATCGTTCTCACAACACTGAGGACCAGTCATTCGAAATGACTTCTCCATGCATTTTATGCATTGGTAAAAGCACTATGATGAAAAGTGTGATATGTTTTCAAGTATCTCCTATACTAATAGAGCCACATGCTCACCGGTTTGCCACATGATGTAGGCCTATGGACTGAACAAGAAACCACCAAAAATATTAACCAGTCATCATTCTCACAACACTGAGGACCAGTCATTCGAAATGACTTCTCCATGCTTTTTATGCATTGGTAAAAGCACTATGATGAAAAGTGTGATATGTTTTCAGGTATCTCCTATACTAATAGAGCCACATGCTCACCGGTTTGCCACATGATGTAGGCCTATGGACTGAACAAGAAACCACCAAAAATTTTAACCAGTCATCGTTCTCACAACACTGAGGACCAGTCATTCGAAATGACTTCTCCATGCATTTTATGCATTGGTAAAAGCACTATGATGAAAAGTGTGATATGTTTTCATGTATCTCCTATACTAATAGAGCCACATGCTCACCGGTTTGCCACATGATGTAGGCCTATGGACTGAACAAGAAACCACCAAAAATTTTAACCAGTCATCGTTCTCACAACACTGAGGACCAGTCATTCGAAATGACTTCTCCATGCATTTTATGCATTGGTAAAAGAACTATGATGAAAAGTGTGATATGTTTTCAGGTATCTCCTATACTAATAGAGCCACATGCTCACCGGTTTGCCACATGATGTAGGCCTATGGACTGAACAAGAAACCACCAAAAATTTTAACCAGTCATTGTTCTCACAACACTGAGGACCAGTCAATCGAAATGACTTTTCCATGCATTTTATGCATTGGTAAAAGCACTATGATGTGATATGTTTTCAGGTATCTCCTATACTAATCGAGCCACATGCTCACGGGTTTGCCACATGATGTAGGCCTATGGACTGAACAAGAAACCACCAAAAATTTTAACCAGTCATCGTTCTCACAACACTGAGGACCAGTCATTCGAAATGACTTCTCCATGCATTTTATGCATTGGTAAAAGCACTATGATGAAAAGTGTGATATGTTTTCAGGTATCTCCTATACTAATAGAGCCACATGCTCACCGGTTTGCCACATGATGTAGGCCTATGGACTGAACAAGAAACCACCAAAAATTTTAACCAGTCATCGTTCTCACAACACTGAGGACCAGTCATTCGAAATGACTTCTCCATGCATTTTATGCATTGGTAAAAGCACTATGATGAAAAGTGTGATATGTTTTCAAGTATCTCCTATACTAATAGAGCCACATGCTCACCGGTTTGCCACATGATGTAGGCCTATGGACTGAACAAGAAACCACCAAAAATATTAACCAGTCATCATTCTCACAACACTGAGGACCAGTCATTCGAAATGACTTCTCCATGCTTTTTATGCATTGGTAAAAGCACTATGATGAAAAGTGTGATATGTTTTCAGGTATCTCCTATACTAATAGAGCCACATGCTCACCGGTTTGCCACATGATGTAGGCCTATGGACTGAACAAGAAACCACCAAAAATTTTAACCAGTCATCGTTCTCACAACACTGAGGACCAGTCATTCGAAATGACTTCTCCATGCATTTTATGCATTGGTAAAAGCACTATGATGAAAAGTGTGATATGTTTTCATGTATCTCCTATACTAATAGAGCCACATGCTCACCGGTTTGCCACATGATGTAGGCCTATGGACTGAACAAGAAACCACCAAAAATTTTAACCAGTCATCGTTCTCACAACACTGAGGACCAGTCATTCGAAATGACTTCTCCATGCATTTTATGCATTGGTAAAAGCACTATGATGAAAAGTGTGATATGTTTTCAGGTATCTCCTATACTAATAGAGCCACATGCTCACCGGTTTGCCACATGATGTAGGCCTATGGACTGAACAAGAAACCACCAAAAATTTTAACCAGTCATCGTTCTCACAACACTGAGGACCAGTCATTCGAAATGACTTCTCCATGCATTTTATGCATTGGTAAAAGCACTATGATGTGATATGTTTTCAGGTATCTCCTATACTAATAGAGCCACATGCTCACCGGTTTGCCACATGATGTAGGCCTATGGACTGAACAAGAAACCACCAAAAATTTTAACCAGTCATCGTTCTCACAACACTGAGGACCAGTCATTCGAAATGACTTCTCCATGCATTTTATGCATTGGTAAAAGCACTATGATGAAAAGTGTGATATGTTTTCAAGTATCTCCTATACTAATAGAGCCACATGCTCACCGGTTTGCCACATGATGTAGGCCTATGGACTGAACAAGAAACCACCAAAAATATTAACCAGTCATCATTCTCACAACACTGAGGACCAGTCATTCGAAATGACTTCTCCATGCTTTTTATGCATTGGTAAAAGCACTATGATGAAAAGTGTGATATGTTTTCAGGTATCTCCTATACTAATAGAGCCACATGCTCACCGGTTTGCCACATGATGTAGGCCTATGGACTGAACAAGAAACCACCAAAAATTTTAACCAGTCATCGTTCTCACAACACTGAGGACCAGTCATTCGAAATGACTTCTCCATGCATTTTATGCATTGGTAAAAGCACTATGATGAAAAGTGTGATATGTTTTCATGTATCTCCTATACTAATAGAGCCACATGCTCACCGGTTTGCCACATGATGTAGGCCTATGGACTGAACAAGAAACCACCAAAAATTTTAACCAGTCATCGTTCTCACAACACTGAGGACCAGTCATTCGAAATGACTTCTCCATGCATTTTATGCATTGGTAAAAGAACTATGATGAAAAGTGTGATATGTTTTCAGGTATCTCCTATACTAATAGAGCCACATGCTCACCGGTTTGCCACATGATGTAGGCCTATGGACTGAACAAGAAACCACCAAAAATTTTAACCAGTCATTGTTCTCACAACACTGAGGACCAGTCAATCGAAATGACTTTTCCATGCATTTTATGCATTGGTAAAAGCACTATGATGTGATATGTTTTCAGGTATCTCCTATACTAATCGAGCCACATGCTCACGGGTTTGCCACATGATGTAGGCCTATGGACTGAACAAGAAACCACCAAAAATTTTAACCAGTCATCGTTCTCACAACACTGAGGACCAGTCATTCGAAATGACTTCTCCATGCATTTTATGCATTGGTAAAAGCACTATGATGAAAAGTGTGATATGTTTTCAGGTATCTCCTATACTAATAGAGCCACATGCTCACCGGTTTGCCACATGATGTAGGCCTATGGACTGAACAAGAAACCACCAAAAATTTTAACCAGTCATCGTTCTCACAACACTGAGGACCAGTCATTCGAAATGACTTCTCCATGCATTTTATGCATTGGTAAAAGCACTATGATGAAAAGTGTGATATGTTTTCAAGTATCTCCTATACTAATAGAGCCACATGCTCACCGGTTTGCCACATGATGTAGGCCTATGGACTGAACAAGAAACCACCAAAAATATTAACCAGTCATCATTCTCACAACACTGAGGACCAGTCATTCGAAATGACTTCTCCATGCTTTTTATGCATTGGTAAAAGCACTATGATGAAAAGTGTGATATGTTTTCAGGTATCTCCTATACTAATAGAGCCACATGCTCACCGGTTTGCCACATGATGTAGGCCTATGGACTGAACAAGAAACCACCAAAAATTTTAACCAGTCATCGTTCTCACAACACTGAGGACCAGTCATTCGAAATGACTTCTCCATGCATTTTATGCATTGGTAAAAGCACTATGATGAAAAGTGTGATATGTTTTCATGTATCTCCTATACTAATAGAGCCACATGCTCACCGGTTTGCCACATGATGTAGGCCTATGGACTGAACAAGAAACCACCAAAAATTTTAACCAGTCATCGTTCTCACAACACTGAGGACCAGTCATTCGAAATGACTTCTCCATGCATTTTATGCATTGGTAAAAGCACTATGATGAAAAGTGTGATATGTTTTCAGGTATCTCCTATACTAATAGAGCCACATGCTCACCGGTTTGCCACATGATGTAGGCCTATGGACTGAACAAGAAACCACCAAAAATTTTAACCAGTCATTGTTCTCACAACACTGAGGACCAGTCAATCGAAATGACTTTTCCATGCATTTTATGCATTGGTAAAAGCACTATGATGTGATATGTTTTCAGGTATCTCCTATACTAATCGAGCCACATGCTCACGGGTTTGCCACATGATGTAGGCCTATGGACTGAACAAGAAACCACCAAAAATTTTAACCAGTCATCGTTCTCACAACACTGAGGACCAGTCATTCGAAATGACTTCTCCATGCATTTTATGCATTGGTAAAAGCACTATGATGAAAAGTGTGATATGTTTTCAGGTATCTCCTATACTAATAGAGCCACATGCTCACCGGTTTGCCACATGATGTAGGCCTATGGACTGAACAAGAAACCACCAAAAATTTTAACCAGTCATCGTTCTCACAACACTGAGGACCAGTCATTCGAAATGACTTCTCCATGCATTTTATGCATTGGTAAAAGCACTATGATGAAAAGTGTGATGTTTTCAGGGTTCTCCTATACTAATAGAGCCACATGCTCACCGGTTTGCCACATGATGTAGGCCTATGGACTGAACAAGAAACCACCAAAAATTTTAACCAGTCATCGTTCTCACAACACTGAGGACCAGTCATTCGAAATGACTTCTCCATGCATTTTATGCATTGGTAAAAGCACTATGATGAAAAGTGTGATATGTTTTCAGGTATCTCCTATACTAATAGAGCCACATGCTCACCGGTTTGCCACATGATGTAGGCCTATGGACTGAACAAGAAACCACCAAAAATTTTAACCAGTCATCGTTCTCACAACACTGAGGACCAGTCATTCGAAATGACTTCTCCATGCATTTTATGCATTGGTAAAAGCACTATGATGAAAAGTGTGATATGTTTTCAGGTATCTCCTATACTAATAGAGCCACATGCTCACCGGTTTGCCACATGATGTAGGCCTATGGACTGAACAAGAAACCACCAAAAATTTTAACCAGTCATCGTTCTCACAACACTGAGGACCAGTCATTCGAAATGACTTCTCCATGCATTTTATGCATTGGTAAAAGCACTATGATGAAAAGTGTGATATGTTTTCAGGTGTCTCCTATACTAATAGAGCCACATGCTCACCGGTTTGCCACATGATGTAGGCCTATGGACTGAACAAGAAACCACCAAAAATTTTAACCAGTCATCGTTCTCACAACACTGAGGACCAGTCATTCGAAATGACTTCTCCATGCATTTTATGCATTGGTAAAAGCACTATGATGAAAAGTGTGATATGTTTTCAGGTATCTCCTATACTAATAGAGCCACATGCTCACCGGTTTGCCACATGATGTAGGCCTATGGACTGAACAAGAAACCACCAAAAATTTTAACCAGTCATCGTTCTCACAACACTGAGGACCAGTCATTCGAAATGACTTCTCCATGCATTTTATGCATTGGTAAAAGCACTATGATGAAAAGTGTGATGTTTTCAGGTATCTCCTATACTAATAGAGCCACATGCTCACCGGTTTGCCACATGATGTAGGCCTATGGACTGAACAAGAAACCACCAAAAATTTTAACCAGTCATCGTTCTCACAACACTGAGGACCAGTCATTCGAAATGACTTCTCCATGCATTTTATGCATTGGTAAAAGCACTATGATGAAAAGTGTGATATGTTTTCAGGTATCTCCTATACTAATAGAGCCACATGCTCACCGGTTTGCCACATGATGTAGGCCTATGGACTGAACAAGAAACCACCAAAAATTTTAACCAGTCATCGTTCTCACAACACTGAGGACCAGTCATTCGAAATGACTTCTCCATGCATTTTATGCATTGGTAAAAGCACTATGATGAAAAGTGTGATATGTTTTCAGGTATCTCCTATACTAATAGAGCCACATGCTCACCGGTTTGCCACATGATGTAGGCCTATGGACTGAACAAGAAACCACCAAAAATTTTAACCAGTCATCGTTCTCACAACACTGAGGACCAGTCATTCGAAATGACTTCTCCATGCATTTTATGCATTGGTAAAAGCACTATGATGAAAAGTGTGATATGTTTTCAGGTATCTCCTATACTAATAGAGCCACATGCTCACCGGTTTGCCACATGATGTAGGCCTATGGACTGAACAAGAAACCACCAAAAATTTTAACCAGTCATCGTTCTCACAACACTGAGGACCAGTCATTCGAAATGACTTCTCCATGCATTTTATGCATTGGTAAAAGCACTATGATGAAAAGTGTGATATGTTTTCAGGTATCTCCTATACTAATAGAGCCACATGCTCACCGGTTTGCCACATGATGTAGGCCTATGGACTGAACAAGAAACCACCAAAAATTTTAACCAGTCATCGTTCTCACAACACTGAGGACCAGTCATTCGAAATGACTTCTCCATGCATTTTATGCATTGGTAAAAGCACTATGATGAAAAGTGTGATATGTTTTCAGGTATCTCCTATACTAATAGAGCCACATGCTCACCGGTTTGCCACATGATGTAGGCCTATGGACTGAACAAGAAACCACCAAAAATTTTAACCAGTCATCGTTCTCACAACACTGAGGACCAGTCATTCGGAATGACTTCTCCATGCATTTTATGCATTGGTAAAAGCACTATGATGAAAAGTGTGATATGTTTTCAGGTATCTCCTATACTAATAGAGCCACATGCTCACCGGTTTGCCACATGATGTAGGCCTATGGACTGAACAAGAAACCACCAAAAATTTTAACCAGTCATCGTTCTCACAACACTGAGGACCAGTCATTCGAAATGACTTCTCCATGCATTTTATGCATTGGTAAAAGCACTATGATGAAAAGTGTGATATGTTTTCAGGTATCTCCTATACTAATAGAGCCACATGCTCACCGGTTTGCCACATGATGTAGGCCTATGGACTGAACAAGAAACCACCAAAAATTTTAACCAGTCATCGTTCTCACAACACTGAGGACCAGTCATTCGAAATGACTTCTCCATGCATTTTATGCATTGGTAAAAGCACTATGATGAAAAGTGTGATATGTTTTCAGGTATCTCCTATACTAATAGAGCCACATGCTCACCGGTTTGCCACATGATGTAGGCCTATGGACTGAACAAGAAACCACCAAAAATTTTAACCAGTCATCGTTCTCACAACACTGAGGACCAGTCATTCGAAATGACTTCTCCATGCATTTTATGCATTGGTAAAAGCACTATGATGAAAAGTGTGATATGTTTTCAGGTATCTCCTATACTAATAGAGCCACATGCTCACCGGTTTGCCACATGATGTAGGCCTATGGACTGAACAAGAAACCACCAAAAATTTTAACCAGTCATCGTTCTCACAACACTGAGGACCAGTCATTCGAAATGACTTCTCCATGCATTTTATGCATTGGTAAAAGCACTATGATGAAAAGTGTGATATGTTTTCAGGTATCTCCTATACTAATAGAGCCACATGCTCACCGGTTTGCCACATGATGTAGGCCTATGGACTGAACAAGAAACCACTTAAAATTTTAACCAGTCATCGTTCTCACAACACTGAGGACCAGTCATTCGAAATGACTTCTCCATGCATTTTATGCATTGGTAAAAGCACTATGATGAAAAGTGTGATATGTTTTCAGGTATCTCCTATACTAATAGAGCCACATGCTCACCGGTTTGCCACATGATGTAGGCCTATGGACTGAACAAGAAACCACCAAAAATTTTAACCAGTCATCGTTCTCACAACACTGAGGACCAGTCATTCGAAATGACTTCTCCATGCATTTTATGCATTGGTAAAAGCACTATGATGAAAAGTGTGATATGTTTTCAGGTATCTCCTATACTAATAGAGCCACATGCTCACCGGTTTGCCACATGATGTAGGCCTATGGACTGAACAAGAAACCACCAAAAATTTTAACCAGTCATCGTTCTCACAACACTGAGGACCAGTCATTCGAAATGACTTCTCCATGCATTTTATGCATTGGTAAAAGCACTATGATGAAAAGTGTGATATGTTTTCAGGTATCTCCTATACTAATAGAGCCACATGCTCACCGGTTTGTCACATGATGTAGGCCTATGGACTGAACAAGAAACCACCAAAAATTTTAACCAGTCATCGTTCTCACAACACTGAGGACCAGTCATTCGAAATGACTTCTCCATGCATTTTATGCATTGGTAAAAGCACTATGATGAAAAGTGTGATATGTTTTCAGGTATCTCCTATACTAATAGAGCGACATGCTCACCGGTTTGCCACATGATGTAGGCCTATGGACTGAACAAGAAACCACCAAAAATTTTAACCAGTCATCGTTCTCACAACACTGAGGACCAGTCATTCGAAATGACTTCTCCATGCATTTTATGCATTGGTAAAAGCACTATGATGAAAAGTGTGATATGTTTTCAGGTATCTCCTATACTAATAGAGCCACATGCTCACCGGTTTGCCACATGATGTAGGCCTATGGACTGAACAAGAAACCACCAAAAATTTTAACCAGTCATCGTTCTCACAACACTGAGGACCAGTCATTCGAAATGACTTCTCCATGCATTTTATGCATTGGTAAAAGCACTATGATGAAAAGTGTGATGTTTTCAGGTATCTCCTATACTAATAGAGCCACATGCTCACCGGTTTGCCACATGATGTAGGCCTATGGACTGAACAAGAAACCACCAAAAATTTTAACCAGTCATCGTTCTCACAACACTGAGGACCAGTCATTCGAAATGACTTCTCCATGCATTTTATGCATTGGTAAAAGCACTATGATGAAAAGTGTGATATGTTTTCAGGTATCTCCTATACTAATAGAGCCACATGCTCACCGGTTTGCCACATGATGTAGGCCTATGGACTGAACAAGAAACCACCAAAAATTTTAACCAGTCATCGTTCTCACAACACTGAGGACCAGTCATTCGAAATGACTTCTCCATGCATTTTATGCATTGGTAAAAGCACTATGATGAAAAGTGTGATATGTTTTCAGGTATCTCCTATACTAATAGAGCCACATGCTCACCGGTTTGCCACATGATGTAGGCCTATGGACTGAACAAGAAACCACTAAAAATTTTAAATAGTCATCGTTCTCACAACACTGAGGACCAGTCATTCGAAATGACTTCTCCATGCATTTTATGCATTGGTAAAAGCACTATGATGAAAAGTGTGATATGTTTTCAGGTATCTCCTATACTAATAGAGCCACATGCTCACCGGTTTGCCACATGATGTAGGCCTATGGACTGAACAAGAAACCACCAAAAATTTTAACCAGTCATCGTTCTCACAACACTGAGGACCAGTCATTCGAAATGACTTCTCCATGCATTTTATGCATTGGTAAAAGCACTATGATGAAAAGTGTGATATGTTTTCAGGTATCTCCTATACTAATAGAGCCACATGCTCACCGGTTTGCCACATGATGTAGGCCTATGGACTGAACAAGAAACCACCAAAAATTTTAACCAGTCATCGTTCTCACAACACTGAGGACCAGTCATTCGAAATGACTTCTCCATGCATTTTATGCATTGGTAAAAGCACTATGATGAAAAGTGTGATATGTTTTCAGGTATCTCCTATACTAATAGAGCCACATGCTCACCGGTTTGCCACATGATGTAGGCCTATGGACTGAACAAGAAACCACCAAAAATTTTAACCAGTCATCGTTCTCACAACACTGAGGACCAGTCATTCGAAATGACTTCTCCATGCATTTTATGCATTGGTAAAAGCACTATGATGAAAAGTGTGATATGTTTTCAGGTATCTCCTATACTAATAGAGCCACATGCTCACCGGTTTGCCACATGATGTAGGCCTATGGACTGAACAAGAAACCACCAAAAATTTTAACCAGTCATCGTTCTCACAACACTGAGGACCAGTCATTCGAAATGACTTCTCCATGCATTTTATGCATTGGTAAAAGCACTATGATGAAAAGTGTGATATGTTTTCAGGTATCTCCTATACTAATAGAGCCACATGCTCACCGGTTTGCCACATGATGTAGGCCTATGGACTGAACAAGAAACCACTAAAAATTTTAACCAGTCATCGTTCTCACAACACTGAGGACCAGTCATTCGAAATGACTTCTCCATGCATTTTATGCATTGGTAAAAGCACTATGATGAAAAGTGTGATATGTTTTCAGGTATCTCCTATACTAATAGAGCCACATGCTCACCGGTTTGCCACATGATGTAGGCCTATGGACTGAACAAGAAACCACCAAAAATTTTAACCAGTCATCGTTCTCACAACACTGAGGACCAGTCATTCGAAATGACTTCTCCATGCATTTTATGCATTGGTAAAAGCACTATGATGAAAAGTGTGATATGTTTTCAGGTATCTCCTATACTAATAGAGCCACATGCTCACCGGTTTGCCACATGATGTAGGCCTATGGACTGAACAAGAAACCACCAAAAATTTTAACCAGTCATCGTTCTCACAACACTGAGGACCAGTCATTCGAAATGACTTCTCCGTGCATTTTATGCATTGGTAAAAGCACTATGATGAAAAGTGTGATATGTTTTCAGGTATCTCCTATACTAATAGAGCCACATGCTCACCGGTTTGTCACATGATGTAGGCCTATGGACTGAACAAGAAACCACCAAAAATTTTAACCAGTCATCGTTCTCACAACACTGAGGACCAGTCATTCGAAATGACTTCTCCATGCATTTTATGCATTGGTAAAAGCACTATGATGAAAAGTGTGATATGTTTTCAGGTATCTCCTATACTAATAGAGCCACATGCTCACCGGTTTGCCACATGATGTAGGCCTATGGACTGAACAAGAAACCACCAAAAATTTTAACCAGTCATCGTTCTCACAACACTGAGGACCAGTCATTCGAAATGACTTCTCCATGCATTTTATGCATTGGTAAAAGCACTATGATGAAAAGTGTGATATGTTTTCAGGTATCTCCTATACTAATAGAGCCACATGCTCACCGGTTTGCCACATGATGTAGGCCTATGGACTGAACAAGAAACCACCAAAAATTTTAACCAGTCATCGTTCTCACAACACTGAGGACCAGTCATTCGAAATGACTTCTCCATGCATTTTATGCATTGGTAAAAGCACTATGATGAAAAGTGTGATATGTTTTCAGGTATCTCCTATACTAATAGAGCCACATGCTCACCGGTTTGCCACATGATGTAGGCCTATGGACTGAACAAGAAACCACCAAAAATTTTAACCAGTCATCGTTCTCACAACACTGAGGACCAGTCATTCGAAATGACTTCTCCATGCATTTTATGCATTGGTAAAAGCACTATGATGAAAAGTGTGATGTTTTCAGGTATCTCCTATACTAATAGAGCCACATGCTCACCGGTTTGCCACATGATGTAGGCCTATGGACTGAACAAGAAACCACCAAAAATTTTAACCAGTCATCGTTCTCACAACACTGAGGACCAGTCATTCGAAATGACTTCTCCATGCATTTTATGCATTGGTAAAAGCACTATGATGAAAAGTGTGATATGTTTTCAGGTATCTCCTATACTAATAGAGCCACATGCTCACCGGTTTGCCACATGATGTAGGCCTATGGACTGAACAAGAAACCACCAAAAATTTTAACCAGTCATCGTTCTCACAACACTGAGGACCAGTCATTCGAAATGACTTCTCCATGCATTTTATGCATTGGTAAAAGCACTATGATGAAAAGTGTGATATGTTTTCAGGTATCTCCTATACTAATAGAGCCACATGCTCACCGGTTTGCCACATGATGTAGGCCTATGGACTGAACAAGAAACCACTAAAAATTTTAACCAGTCATCGTTCTCACAACACTGAGGACCAGTCATTCGAAATGACTTCTCCATGCATTTTATGCATTGGTAAAAGCACTATGATGAAAAGTGTGATATGTTTTCAGGTATCTCCTATACTAATAGAGCCACATGCTCACCGGTTTGCCACATGATGTAGGCCTATGGACTGAACAAGAAACCACCAAAAATTTTAACCAGTCATCGTTCTCACAACACTGAGGACCAGTCATTCGAAATGACTTCTCCATGCATTTTATGCATTGGTAAAAGCACTATGATGAAAAGTGTGATATGTTTTCAGGTATCTCCTATACTAATAGAGCCACATGCTCACCGGTTTGCCACATGATGTAGGCCTATGGACTGAACAAGAAACCACTAAAAATTTTAAATAGTCATCGTTCTCACAACACTGAGGACCAGTCATTCGAAATGACTTCTCCATGCATTTTATGCATTGGTAAAAGCACTATGATGAAAAGTGTGATATGTTTTCAGGTATCTCCTATACTAATAGAGCCACATGCTCACCGGTTTGCCACATGATGTAGGCCTATGGACTGAACAAGAAACCACCAAAAATTTTAACCAGTCATCGTTCTCACAACCCTGAGGACCAGTCATTCGAAATGACTTCTCCGTGCATTTTATGCATTGGTAAAAGCACTATGATGAAAAGTGTGATATGTTTTCAGGTATCTCCTATACTAATAGAGCCACATGCTCACCGGTTTGTCACATGATGTAGGCCTATGGACTGAACAAGAAACCACCAAAAATTTTAACCAGTCATCGTTCTCACAACACTGAGGACCAGTCATTCGAAATGACTTCTCCATGCATTTTATGCATTGGTAAAAGCACTATGATGAAAAGTGTGATATGTTTTCAGGTATCTCCTATACTAATAGAGCCACATGCTCACCGGTTTGCCACATGATGTAGGCCTATGGACTGAACAAGAAACCACCAAAAATTTTAACCAGTCATCGTTCTCACAACACTGAGGACCAGTCATTCGAAATGACTTCTCCATGCATTTTATGCATTGGTAAAAGCACTATGATGAAAAGTGTGATATGTTTTCAGGTATCTCCTATACTAATAGAGCCACATGCTCACCGGTTTGCCACATGATGTAGGCCTATGGACTGAACAAGAAACCACCAAAAATTTTAACCAGTCATCGTTCTCACAACACTGAGGACCAGTCATTCGAAATGACTTCTCCATGCATTTTATGCATTGGTAAAAGCACTATGATGAAAAGTGTGATATGTTTTCAGGTATCTCCTATACTAATAGAGCCACATGCTCACCGGTTTGCCACATGATGTAGGCCTATGGACTGAACAAGAAACCACCAAAAATTTTAACCAGTCATCGTTCTCACAACACTGAGGACCAGTCATTCGAAATGACTTCTCCATGCATTTTATGCATTGGTAAAAGCACTATGATGAAAAGTGTGATGTTTTCAGGTATCTCCTATACTAATAGAGCCACATGCTCACCGGTTTGCCACATGATGTAGGCCTATGGACTGAACAAGAAACCACCAAAAATTTTAACCAGTCATCGTTCTCACAACACTGAGGACCAGTCATTCGAAATGACTTCTCCATGCATTTTATGCATTGGTAAAAGCACTATGATGAAAAGTGTGATATGTTTTCAGGTATCTCCTATACTAATAGAGCCACATGCTCACCGGTTTGCCACATGATGTAGGCCTATGGACTGAACAAGAAACCACTAAAAATTTTAACTAGTCATCGTTCTCACAACACTGAGGACCAGTCATTCGAAATGACTTCTCCATGCATTTTATGCATTGGTAAAAGCACTATGATGAAAAGTGTGATATGTTTTCAGGTATCTCCTATACTAATAGAGCCACATGCTCACCGGTTTGCCACATGATGTAGGCCTATGGACTGAACAAGAAACCACCAAAAATTTTAACCAGTCATCGTTCTCACAACACTGAGGACCAGTCATTCGAAATGACTTCTCCATGCATTTTATGCATTGGTAAAAGCACTATGATGAAAAGTGTGATATGTTTTCAGGTATCTCCTATACTAATAGAGCCACATGCTCACCGGTTTGCCACATGATGTAGGCCTATGGACTGAACAAGAAACCACCAAAAATTTTAACCAGTCATCGTTCTCACAACACTGAGGACCAGTCATTCGAAATGACTTCTCCATGCATTTTATGCATTGGTAAAAGCACTATGATGAAAAGTGTGATATGTTTTCAGGTATCTCCTATACTAATAGAGCCACATGCTCACCGGTTTGCCACATGATGTAGGCCTATGGACTGAACAAGAAACCACCAAAAATTTTAACCAGTCATCGTTCTCACAACACTGAGGACCAGTCATTCGAAATGACTTCTCCATGCATTTTATGCATTGGTAAAAGCACTATGATGAAAAGTGTGATATGTTTTCAGGTATCTCCTATACTAATAGAGCCACATGCTCACCGGTTTGCCACATGATGTAGGCCTATGGACTGAACAAGAAACCACCAAAAATTTTAACCAGTCATCGTTCTCACAACACTGAGGACCAGTCATTCGAAATGACTTCTCCATGCATTTTATGCATTGGTAAAAGCACTATGATGAAAAGTGTGATATGTTTTCAGGTATCTCCTATACTAATAGAGCCACATGCTCACCGGTTTGCCACATGATGTAGGCCTATGGACTGAACAAGAAACCACCAAAATTTTAACCAGTCATCGTTCTCACAACACTGAGGACCAGTCATTCGAAATGACTTCTCCATGCATTTTATGCATTGGTTAAAAGCACTATGATGAAAAGTGTGATGTTTTCAGGTATCTCATATACTAATAGAGCCACATGCTCACCGGTTTGCCACATGATGTAGGCCTATGGACTGAACAAGAAACCACCAAAAATTTTAACCAGTCATCGTTCTCACAACACTGAGGACCAGTCATTCGAAATGA
>NW_027193323.1:0-17156 GCF_032444005.1 Ranitomeya imitator | reverse complement strand
CGCATGACTGTTAAATTTATGATGTTTCTTGTTCAGTCCATAGTCCTACATCATGCGTGGCAACCGGTGCAGCATGTGGCTCTATTAGTATAGAGATACCTGAAACATATCACACTTTTCATCATAGTGCTATTTACCAATGCATAAAATGCATGGAGAAGTCATTTCGAATGAATGGTCCTCAGTGTTGTGAGAACGATGACTGGTTAAAATTTTTGGTGGTTTCTTGTTCAGTCCATAGGCCTACATCATGTGGCAAACCGGTGAGCATGTGGCTCTATTAGTATAGGAGATACCTGAAAACATATCACACTTTTCATCATAGTGCTTTTACCAATGCATAAAATGCATGGAGAAGTCATTTCGAATGACTGGTCCTCAGTGTTGTGAGAACGATGACTGGTTAAAATTTTTGGTGGTTTCTTGTTCAGTCCATAGGCCTACATCATGTGGCAAACCGGTGAGCATGTGGCTCTATTAGTATAGGAGATACCTGAAAACATATCACACTTTTCATCATAGTGCTTTTACCAATGCATAAAATGCATGGAGAAGTCATTTCGAATGACTGGTCCTCAGTGTTGTGAGAACGATGACTGGTTAAAATTTTTGGTGGTTTCTTGTTCAGTCCATAGGCCTACATCATGTGGCAAACCGGTGAGCATGTGGCTCTATTAGTATAGGAGATACCTGAAAACATATCACACTTTTCATCATAGTGCTTTTACCAATGCATAAAATGCATGGAGAAGTCATTTCGAATGACTGGTCCTCAGTGTTGTGAGAACGATGACTGGTTAAAATTTTTGGTGGTTTCTTGTTCAGTCCATAGGCCTACATCATGTGGCAAACCGGTGAGCATGTGGCTCTATTAGTATAGGAGATACCTGAAAACATATCACACTTTTCATCATAGTGCTTTTACCAATGCATAAAATGCATGGAGAAGTCATTTCGAATGACTGGTCCTCAGTGTTGTGAGAACGATGACTGGTTAAAATTTTTGGTGGTTTCTTGTTCAGTCCATAGGCCTACATCATGTGGCAAACCGGTGAGCATGTGGCTCTATTAGTATAGGAGATACCTGAAAACATATCACACTTTTCATCATAGTGCTTTTACCAATGCATAAAATGCATGGAGAAGTCATTTCGAATGACTGGTCCTCAGTGTTGTGAGAACGATGACTGGTTAAAATTTTTGGTGGTTTCTTGTTCAGTCCATAGGCCTACATCATGTGGCAAACCGGTGAGCATGTGGCTCTATTAGTATAGGAGATACCTGAAAACATATCACACTTTTCATCATAGTGCTTTTACCAATGCATAAAATGCATGGAGAAGTCATTTCGAATGACTGGTCCTCAGTGTTGTGAGAACGATGACTGGTTAAAATTTTTGGTGGTTTCTTGTTCAGTCCATAGGCCTACATCATGTGGCAAACCGGTGAGCATGTGGCTCTATTAGTATAGGAGATACCTGAAAACATATCACACTTTTCATCATAGTGCTTTTACCAATGCATAAAATGCATGGAGAAGTCATTTCGAATGACTGGTCCTCAGTGTTGTGAGAACGATGACTGGTTAAAATTTTTGGTGGTTTCTTGTTCAGTCCATAGGCCTACATCATGTGGCAAACCGGTGAGCATGTGGCTCTATTAGTATAGGAGATACCTGAAAACATATCACACTTTTCATCATAGTGCTTTTACCAATGCATAAAATGCATGGAGAAGTCATTTCGAATGACTGGTCCTCAGTGTTGTGAGAACGATGACTGGTTAAAATTTTTGGTGGTTTCTTGTTCAGTCCATAGGCCTACATCATGTGGCAAACCGGTGAGCATGTGGCTCTATTAGTATAGGAGATACCTGAAAACATATCACACTTTTCATCATAGTGCTTTTACCAATGCATAAAATGCATGGAGAAGTCATTTCGAATGACTGGTCCTCAGTGTTGTGAGAACGATGACTGGTTAAAATTTTTGGTGGTTTCTTGTTCAGTCCATAGGCCTACATCATGTGGCAAACCGGTGAGCATGTGGCTCTATTAGTATAGGAGATACCTGAAAACATATCACACTTTTCATCATAGTGCTTTTACCAATGCATAAAATGCATGGAGAAGTCATTTCGAATGACTGGTCCTCAGTGTTGTGAGAACGATGACTGGTTAAAATTTTTGGTGGTTTCTTGTTCAGTCCATAGGCCTACATCATGTGGCAAACCGGTGAGCATGTGGCTCTATTAGTATAGGAGATACCTGAAAACATATCACACTTTTCATCATAGTGCTTTTACCAATGCATAAAATGCATGGAGAAGTCATTTCGAATGACTGGTCCTCAGTGTTGTGAGAACGATGACTGGTTAAAATTTTTGGTGGTTTCTTGTTCAGTCCATAGGCCTACATCATGTGGCAAACCGGTGAGCATGTGGCTCTATTAGTATAGGAGATACCTGAAAACATATCACACTTTTCATCATAGTGCTTTTACCAATGCATAAAATGCATGGAGAAGTCATTTCGAATGACTGGTCCTCAGTGTTGTGAGAACGATGACTGGTTAAAATTTTTGGTGGTTTCTTGTTCAGTCCATAGGCCTACATCATGTGGCAAACCGGTGAGCATGTGGCTCTATTAGTATAGGAGATACCTGAAAACATATCACACTTTTCATCATAGTGCTTTTACCAATGCATAAAATGCATGGAGAAGTCATTTCGAATGACTGGTCCTCAGTGTTGTGAGAACGATGACTGGTTAAAATTTTTGGTGGTTTCTTGTTCAGTCCATAGGCCTACATCATGTGGCAAACCGGTGAGCATGTGGCTCTATTAGTATAGGAGATACCTGAAAACATATCACACTTTTCATCATAGTGCTTTTACCAATGCATAAAATGCATGGAGAAGTCATTTCGAATGACTGGTCCTCAGTGTTGTGAGAACGATGACTGGTTAAAATTTTTGGTGGTTTCTTGTTCAGTCCATAGGCCTACATCATGTGGCAAACCGGTGAGCATGTGGCTCTATTAGTATAGGAGATACCTGAAAACATATCACACTTTTCATCATAGTGCTTTTACCAATGCATAAAATGCATGGAGAAGTCATTTCGAATGACTGGTCCTCAGTGTTGTGAGAACGATGACTGGTTAAAATTTTTGGTGGTTTCTTGTTCAGTCCATAGGCCTACATCATGTGGCAAACCGGTGAGCATGTGGCTCTATTAGTATAGGAGATACCTGAAAACATATCACACTTTTCATCATAGTGCTTTTACCAATGCATAAAATGCATGGAGAAGTCATTTCGAATGACTGGTCCTCAGTGTTGTGAGAACGATGACTGGTTAAAATTTTTGGTGGTTTCTTGTTCAGTCCATAGGCCTACATCATGTGGCAAACCGGTGAGCATGTGGCTCTATTAGTATAGGAGATACCTGAAAACATATCACACTTTTCATCATAGTGCTTTTACCAATGCATAAAATGCATGGAGAAGTCATTTCGAATGACTGGTCCTCAGTGTTGTGAGAACGATGACTGGTTAAAATTTTTGGTGGTTTCTTGTTCAGTCCATAGGCCTACATCATGTGGCAAACCGGTGAGCATGTGGCTCTATTAGTATAGGAGATACCTGAAAACATATCACACTTTTCATCATAGTGCTTTTACCAATGCATAAAATGCATGGAGAAGTCATTTCGAATGACTGGTCCTCAGTGTTGTGAGAACGATGACTGGTTAAAATTTTTGGTGGTTTCTTGTTCAGTCCATAGGCCTACATCATGTGGCAAACCGGTGAGCATGTGGCTCTATTAGTATAGGAGATACCTGAAAACATATCACACTTTTCATCATAGTGCTTTTACCAATGCATAAAATGCATGGAGAAGTCATTTCGAATGACTGGTCCTCAGTGTTGTGAGAACGATGACTGGTTAAAATTTTTGGTGGTTTCTTGTTCAGTCCATAGGCCTACATCATGTGGCAAACCGGTGAGCATGTGGCTCTATTAGTATAGGAGATACCTGAAAACATATCACACTTTTCATCATAGTGCTTTTACCAATGCATAAAATGCATGGAGAAGTCATTTCGAATGACTGGTCCTCAGTGTTGTGAGAACGATGACTGGTTAAAATTTTTGGTGGTTTCTTGTTCAGTCCATAGGCCTACATCATGTGGCAAACCGGTGAGCATGTGGCTCTATTAGTATAGGAGATACCTGAAAACATATCACACTTTTCATCATAGTGCTTTTACCAATGCATAAAATGCATGGAGAAGTCATTTCGAATGACTGGTCCTCAGTGTTGTGAGAACGATGACTGGTTAAAATTTTTGGTGGTTTCTTGTTCAGTCCATAGGCCTACATCATGTGGCAAACCGGTGAGCATGTGGCTCTATTAGTATAGGAGATACCTGAAAACATATCACACTTTTCATCATAGTGCTTTTACCAATGCATAAAATGCATGGAGAAGTCATTTCGAATGACTGGTCCTCAGTGTTGTGAGAACGATGACTGGTTAAAATTTTTGGTGGTTTCTTGTTCAGTCCATAGGCCTACATCATGTGGCAAACCGGTGAGCATGTGGCTCTATTAGTATAGGAGATACCTGAAAACATATCACACTTTTCATCATAGTGCTTTTACCAATGCATAAAATGCATGGAGAAGTCATTTCGAATGACTGGTCCTCAGTGTTGTGAGAACGATGACTGGTTAAAATTTTTGGTGGTTTCTTGTTCAGTCCATAGGCCTACATCATGTGGCAAACCGGTGAGCATGTGGCTCTATTAGTATAGGAGATACCTGAAAACATATCACACTTTTCATCATAGTGCTTTTACCAATGCATAAAATGCATGGAGAAGTCATTTCGAATGACTGGTCCTCAGTGTTGTGAGAACGATGACTGGTTAAAATTTTTGGTGGTTTCTTGTTCAGTCCATAGGCCTACATCATGTGGCAAACCGGTGAGCATGTGGCTCTATTAGTATAGGAGATACCTGAAAACATATCACACTTTTCATCATAGTGCTTTTACCAATGCATAAAATGCATGGAGAAGTCATTTCGAATGACTGGTCCTCAGTGTTGTGAGAACGATGACTGGTTAAAATTTTTGGTGGTTTCTTGTTCAGTCCATAGGCCTACATCATGTGGCAAACCGGTGAGCATGTGGCTCTATTAGTATAGGAGATACCTGAAAACATATCACACTTTTCATCATAGTGCTTTTACCAATGCATAAAATGCATGGAGAAGTCATTTCGAATGACTGGTCCTCAGTGTTGTGAGAACGATGACTGGTTAAAATTTTTGGTGGTTTCTTGTTCAGTCCATAGGCCTACATCATGTGGCAAACCGGTGAGCATGTGGCTCTATTAGTATAGGAGATACCTGAAAACATATCACACTTTTCATCATAGTGCTTTTACCAATGCATAAAATGCATGGAGAAGTCATTTCGAATGACTGGTCCTCAGTGTTGTGAGAACGATGACTGGTTAAAATTTTTGGTGGTTTCTTGTTCAGTCCATAGGCCTACATCATGTGGCAAACCGGTGAGCATGTGGCTCTATTAGTATAGGAGATACCTGAAAACATATCACACTTTTCATCATAGTGCTTTTACCAATGCATAAAATGCATGGAGAAGTCATTTCGAATGACTGGTCCTCAGTGTTGTGAGAACGATGACTGGTTAAAATTTTTGGTGGTTTCTTGTTCAGTCCATAGGCCTACATCATGTGGCAAACCGGTGAGCATGTGGCTCTATTAGTATAGGAGATACCTGAAAACATATCACACTTTTCATCATAGTGCTTTTACCAATGCATAAAATGCATGGAGAAGTCATTTCGAATGACTGGTCCTCAGTGTTGTGAGAACGATGACTGGTTAAAATTTTTGGTGGTTTCTTGTTCAGTCCATAGGCCTACATCATGTGGCAAACCGGTGAGCATGTGGCTCTATTAGTATAGGAGATACCTGAAAACATATCACACTTTTCATCATAGTGCTTTTACCAATGCATAAAATGCATGGAGAAGTCATTTCGAATGACTGGTCCTCAGTGTTGTGAGAACGATGACTGGTTAAAATTTTTGGTGGTTTCTTGTTCAGTCCATAGGCCTACATCATGTGGCAAACCGGTGAGCATGTGGCTCTATTAGTATAGGAGATACCTGAAAACATATCACACTTTTCATCATAGTGCTTTTACCAATGCATAAAATGCATGGAGAAGTCATTTCGAATGACTGGTCCTCAGTGTTGTGAGAACGATGACTGGTTAAAATTTTTGGTGGTTTCTTGTTCAGTCCATAGGCCTACATCATGTGGCAAACCGGTGAGCATGTGGCTCTATTAGTATAGGAGATACCTGAAAACATATCACACTTTTCATCATAGTGCTTTTACCAATGCATAAAATGCATGGAGAAGTCATTTCGAATGACTGGTCCTCAGTGTTGTGAGAACGATGACTGGTTAAAATTTTTGGTGGTTTCTTGTTCAGTCCATAGGCCTACATCATGTGGCAAACCGGTGAGCATGTGGCTCTATTAGTATAGGAGATACCTGAAAACATATCACACTTTTCATCATAGTGCTTTTACCAATGCATAAAATGCATGGAGAAGTCATTTCGAATGACTGGTCCTCAGTGTTGTGAGAACGATGACTGGTTAAAATTTTTGGTGGTTTCTTGTTCAGTCCATAGGCCTACATCATGTGGCAAACCGGTGAGCATGTGGCTCTATTAGTATAGGAGATACCTGAAAACATATCACACTTTTCATCATAGTGCTTTTACCAATGCATAAAATGCATGGAGAAGTCATTTCGAATGACTGGTCCTCAGTGTTGTGAGAACGATGACTGGTTAAAATTTTTGGTGGTTTCTTGTTCAGTCCATAGGCCTACATCATGTGGCAAACCGGTGAGCATGTGGCTCTATTAGTATAGGAGATACCTGAAAACATATCACACTTTTCATCATAGTGCTTTTACCAATGCATAAAATGCATGGAGAAGTCATTTCGAATGACTGGTCCTCAGTGTTGTGAGAACGATGACTGGTTAAAATTTTTGGTGGTTTCTTGTTCAGTCCATAGGCCTACATCATGTGGCAAACCGGTGAGCATGTGGCTCTATTAGTATAGGAGATACCTGAAAACATATCACACTTTTCATCATAGTGCTTTTACCAATGCATAAAATGCATGGAGAAGTCATTTCGAATGACTGGTCCTCAGTGTTGTGAGAACGATGACTGGTTAAAATTTTTGGTGGTTTCTTGTTCAGTCCATAGGCCTACATCATGTGGCAAACCGGTGAGCATGTGGCTCTATTAGTATAGGAGATACCTGAAAACATATCACACTTTTCATCATAGTGCTTTTACCAATGCATAAAATGCATGGAGAAGTCATTTCGAATGACTGGTCCTCAGTGTTGTGAGAACGATGACTGGTTAAAATTTTTGGTGGTTTCTTGTTCAGTCCATAGGCCTACATCATGTGGCAAACCGGTGAGCATGTGGCTCTATTAGTATAGGAGATACCTGAAAACATATCACACTTTTCATCATAGTGCTTTTACCAATGCATAAAATGCATGGAGAAGTCATTTCGAATGACTGGTCCTCAGTGTTGTGAGAACGATGACTGGTTAAAATTTTTGGTGGTTTCTTGTTCAGTCCATAGGCCTACATCATGTGGCAAACCGGTGAGCATGTGGCTCTATTAGTATAGGAGATACCTGAAAACATATCACACTTTTCATCATAGTGCTTTTACCAATGCATAAAATGCATGGAGAAGTCATTTCGAATGACTGGTCCTCAGTGTTGTGAGAACGATGACTGGTTAAAATTTTTGGTGGTTTCTTGTTCAGTCCATAGGCCTACATCATGTGGCAAACCGGTGAGCATGTGGCTCTATTAGTATAGGAGATACCTGAAAACATATCACACTTTTCATCATAGTGCTTTTACCAATGCATAAAATGCATGGAGAAGTCATTTCGAATGACTGGTCCTCAGTGTTGTGAGAACGATGACTGGTTAAAATTTTTGGTGGTTTCTTGTTCAGTCCATAGGCCTACATCATGTGGCAAACCGGTGAGCATGTGGCTCTATTAGTATAGGAGATACCTGAAAACATATCACACTTTTCATCATAGTGCTTTTACCAATGCATAAAATGCATGGAGAAGTCATTTCGAATGACTGGTCCTCAGTGTTGTGAGAACGATGACTGGTTAAAATTTTTGGTGGTTTCTTGTTCAGTCCATAGGCCTACATCATGTGGCAAACCGGTGAGCATGTGGCTCTTGGCAAACCGTGTGAGCATGTGGCTCTATTAGTATAGGAGATACCTAAAAACATATCACACTTTTCATCATAGTGCTTTTACCAATGCATAAAATGCATGGAGAAGTCATTTCGAATGACTGGTCCTCAGTGTTGTGAGAACGATGACTGGTTAAATTTTTTGGTGGTTTCTTGTTCAGTCCATAGGCCTACATCATGTGGCAAACCGGTGAGCATGTGGCTCTATTAGTATAGGAGATACCTGAAAACATATCACACTTTTCATCATAGTGCTTTTACCCAATGCATAAAATGCATGGAGAAGTCATTTCGAATGACTGGTCCTCAGTGTTGTGAGAACGATGAACTGGTTTAAAATTTTTGGTGGTTTCTTGTTCAGTCCATAGGCCTACATCATGTGGCAAAACCGGTGAGCATGTGGCTCTATTAGTATAGGAGATACCTGAAAACATATCACACTTTTCATCATAGTGCTTTTACCAATGCATAAATGCATGGAGAAGTCATTTCGAATGACTGGTCCTCAGTGTTGTGAGAACGATGACTGGTTAAAATTTTTGGTGGTTTCTTGTTCAGTCCCATAGGCCTACATCATGTGGCAAACCGGTGAGCATGTGGCTCTATTAGTATAGGAGATACCTGAAAACATATCACACTTTTCATCATAGTGCTTTTTACCAATGCATAAAATGCATGGAGAAGTCATTTCGAATGACTGGTCCTCAGAGTTGTGAGAACGATGACTGGTTAAAATTTTTGGTGGTTTCTTGTTCAGTCCCATAGGCCTACATCATGTGGCAAACCGGTGAGCATGTGGCTCTATTAGTATAGGAGATACCTAAAAACATATCACACTTTTCATCATAGTGCTTTTACCAATGCATAAAATGCATGGAGAAGTCATTTCGAATGACTGGTCCTCAGTGTTGTGAGAACGATGACTGGTTAAAATGTTTGGTGGTTTCTTGTTCAGTCCATAGGCCTACATCATGTGGCAAACCGGTGAGCATGTGGCTCTATTAGTATAGGAGATACCTGAAAACATATCACACTTTTCATCATAGTGCTTTTACCAATGCATAAAATGCATGGAGAAGTCATTTCGAATGACTGGTCCTCAGTGTTGTGAGAACGATGACTGGTTAAAATTTTTGGTGGTTTCTTGTTCAGTCCATAGGCCTACATCATGTGGCAAACCGGGTGAGCATGTGGCTCTATTAGTATAGGAGATACCTGAAAACATATCACACTTTTCATCATAGTGCTTTTACCAATGCATAAAAATGCATGGAGAAGTCATTTCGAATGACTGGTCCTCAGTGTTGTGAGAACGATGACTGGTTAAAATTTTTGGTGGTTTCTTGTTCAGTCCATAGGCCTACATCATGTGGCAAACCGGTGAGCATGTGGCTCTATTAGTATAGGAGATACCTGAAAACATATCACACTTTTCATCATAGTGCTTTTACCAATGCATAAAATGCATGGAGAAGTCATTTCGAATGACTGGTCCTCAGTGCTGTGAGAACGATGACTGGTTAAAATTTTTGGTGGTTTCTTGTTCAGTCCATAGGCCTACATCATGTGGCAAACCGGTGAGCATGTGGCTCTATTAGTATAGGAGATACCTGAAAACATATCACACTTTTCATCATAGTGCTTTTACCAATGCATAAAATGCATGGAGAAGTCATTTCGAATGACTGGTCCTCAGTGTTGTGAGAACGATGACTGGTTAAAATTTTTGGTGGTTTCTTGTTCAGTCCATAGGCCTACATCATGTGGCAAACCGTGTGAGCATGTGGCTCTATTAGTATAGGAGATACCTGAAAACATATCACACTTTTCATCATAGTGCTTTTACCAATGCATAAAATGCATGGAGAAGTCATTTCGAATGACTGGTCCTCAGTGTTGTGAGAACGATGACTGGTTAAAATTTTTGGTGGTTTCTTGTTCAGTCCATAGGCCTACATCATGTGGCAAACCGGTGAGCATGTGGCTCTATTAGTATAGGAGATACCTGAAAACATATCACACTTTTCATCATAGTGCTTTTACCAATGCATAAAATGCATGGAGAAGTCATTTCGAATGACTGGTCCTCAGTGTTGTGAGAACGATGACTGGTTAAAATTTTTTGTGTGGTTTCTTGTTCAGTCCATAGGCCTACATCATGTGGCAAACCGGTGAGCATGTGGCTCTATTAGTATAGGAGATACCTGAAAACATATCACACTTTTCATCATAGTGCTTTTACCAATGCATAAAATGCATGGAGAAGTCATTTCGAATGACTGGTCCTCAGTGTTGTGAGAACGATGACTGGTTAAAATTTTTTGGTGGTTTCTTGTTCAGTCCATAGGCCTACATCATGTGGCAAACCGGTGAGCATGTGGCTCTATTAGTATAGGAGATACCTGAAAACATATCACACTTTTCATCATAGTGCTTTTACCAATGCATAAAATGCATGGAGAAGTCATTTCGAATGACTGGTCCTCAGTGTTGTGAGGAACGATGGACTGGTTAAAATTTTTGGTGGTTTCTTGTTCAGTCCATAGGCCTACATCATGTGGCAAACCGGTGAGCATGTGGCTCTATTAGTATAGGAGATACCTGAAAACATATCACACTTTTCATCATAGTGCTTTTACCAATGCATAAAATGCATGGAGAAGTCATTTCGAAGGACTGGTCCTCAGTGTTGTGAGAACGATGACTGGTTAAAATTTTTGGTGGTTTCTTGTTCAGTCCATAGGCCTACATCATGTGGCAAACCGGGTGAGCATGTGGCTCTATTAGTATAGGAGATACCTGAAAACATATCACACTTTTCATCATAGTGCTTTTACCAATGCATAAAATGCATGGAGAAGTCATTTCGAATGACTGGTCCTCAGTGTTGTGAGAACGATGACTGGTTAAAATTTTTGGTGGTTTCTTGTTCAGTCCATAGGCCTACATCATGTGGCAAACGAGTGAGCATGTGGCTCTATTAGTATAGGAGATACCTGAAAACATATCACACTTTTCATCATAGTGCTTTTACCAATGCATAAAATGCATGGAGAAGTCATTTCGAATGACTGGTCCTCAGTGTTGTGAGAACGATGACTGGTTAAAATTTTTGGTGGTTTCTTGTTCAGTCCATAGGCCTACATCATGTGGCAAACCGGTGAGCATGTGGCTCTATTAGTATAGGAGATACCTGAAAACATATCACACTTTTCATCATAGTGCTTTTACCAATGCATAAAATGCATGGAGAAGTCATTTCGAATGACTGGTCCTCAGTGTTGTGAGAACGATGACTGGTTAAAATTTTTGGTGGTTTCTTGTTCAGTCCATAGGCCTACATCATGTGGCAAACCGGTGAGCATGTGGCTCTATTAGTATAGGAGATACCTGAAAACATATCACACTTTTCATCATAGTGCTTTTACCAATGCATAAAATGCATGGAGAAGTCATTTCGAATGACTGGTCCTCAGTGTTGTGAGAACGATGACTGGTTAAAATTTTTGGTGGTTTCCTTGTTCAGTCCATAGGCCTACATCATGTGGCAAACCGGTGAGCATGTGGCTCTATTAGTATAGGAGATACCTGAAAACATATCACACTTTTCATCATAGTGCTTTTACCAATGCATAAAATGCATGGAGAAGTCATTTCGAATGACTGGTCCTCAGTGTTGTGAGAACGATGACTGGTTAAAATTTTTGGTGGTTTTCTTGTTCAGTCCATAGGCCTACATCATGTGGCAAACCGGGTGAGCATGTGGCTCTATTAGTATAGGAGATACCTGAAAACATATCACACTTTTCATCATAGTGCTTTTACCAATGCATAAAATGCATGGAGAAGTCATTTCGAATGACTGGTCCTCAGTGTTGTGAGGACGATGACTGGTTAAAATTTTTGGTGGTTTCTTGTTCAGTCCATAGGCCTACATCATGTGGCAAACCGGTGAGCATGTGGCTCTATTAGTATAGGAGATACCTGAAAACATATCACACTTTTCATCATAGTGCTTTTACCAATGCATAAAATGCATGGAGAAGTCATTTCGAATGACTGGGTCCTCAGTGTTGTGAGAACGATGACTGTTAAAATTTTTGGTGGTTTCTTGTTCAGTCCATAGGCCTACATCATGTGGCAAACCGGTGAGCATGTGGCTCTATTAGTATAGGAGATACCTGAAAACATATCACACTTTTCATCATAGTGCTTTTACCAATGCATAAAATGCATGGAGAAGTCATTTCGAATGACTGGTCCTCAGTGTTGTGAGAACGATGACTGGTTAAAATTTTTGGTGGTTTCTTGTTCAGTCCATAGGCCTACATCATGTGGCAAACCGGTGAGCATGTGGGCTCTATTAGTATAGGAGATACCTGAAAACATATCACACTTTTCATCATAGTGCTTTTACCAATGCATAAAATGCATGGAGAAGTCATTTCGAATGACTGGTCCTCAGTGTTGTGAGGAACGATGACTGGTTAAAAATTTTTGGTGGTTTCTTGTTCAGTCCATAGGCCTACATCATGTGGCAAACCGGTGAGCATGTGGCTCTATTAGTATAGGAGATACCTGAAAACATATCACACTTTTCATCATAGTGCTTTTACCAATGCATAAAATGCATGGAGAAGTCATTTCGAATGACTGGTCCTCAGTGTTGTGAGAACGATGACTGGTTAAAATTTTTTGGTGGTTTCTTGTTCAGTCCATAGGCCTACATCATGTGGCAAACCGGTGAGCATGTGGCTCTATTAGTATAGGAGATACCTGAAAACATATCACACTTTTCATCATAGTGCTTTTACCAATGCATAAAATGCATGGAGAAGTCATTTCGAATGACTGGTCCTCAGTGTTGTGAGAACGATGACTGGTTAAAATTTTTGGTGGTTTCTTGTTCAGTCCATAGGCCTACATCATGTGGCAAACCGGTGAGCATGTGGCTCTATTAGTATAGGAGATACCTGAAAACATATCACACTTTTCATCATAGTGCTTTTACCAATGCATAAAATGCATGGAGAAGTCATTTCGAATGACTGGTCCTCAGTGTTGTGAGAACGATGACTGGTTAAAATTTTTTGGTGGTTTCTTGTTCAGTCCATAGGCCTACATCATGTGGCAAACCGGTGAGCATGTGGCTCTATTAGTATAGGAGATACCTGAAAACATATCACACTTTTCATCATAGTGCTTTTACCAATGCATAAAATGCATGGAGAAGTCATTTCGAATGACTGGTCCTCAGTGTTGTGAGAACGATGACTGGTTTAAAATTTTTGGTGGTTTCTTGCTTCAGTCCATAGGCCTACATCATGTGGCAAACCGGTGAGCATGTGTGCTCTATTAGTATAGGTAGATACCTGAAAACATATCACAACGTTCTTTCATCATAGTGCTTTTTACCAATGCATAAATAAATGCAATGCTGCGAGAAGTCATTTCGAATGACTGTTTCTCAGTGTTGTGAGAACGATGACTGGTTAAAATTTTAGCATGTGGCTCTATTAGTATAGGAGATACCTGAAAACATATCACACTTTTCATCATAGTGCTTTTACCAATGCATAAAATGCATGGAGAAGTCATTTCGAATGACTGGTCCTCAGTGTTGTGAGGAACGATGACTGGTTAAAATTTTTGGTGGTTTCTTGTTCAGTCCATAGGCCTACATCATGTGGCAAACCGGTGAGCATGTGGCTCTATTAGTATAGGAGATACCTGAAAACATATCACACTTTTCATCATAGTGCTTTTACCAATGCATAAAATGCATGGAGAAGTCATTTCGAATGACTGGTCCTCAGTGTTGTGAGAACGATGACTGGTTAAAATTTTTGGTGGTTTCTTGTTCAGTCCATAGGCCTACATCATGTGGCAAACCGGTGAGCATGTGGCTCTATTAGTATAGGAGATACCTGAAAACATATCACACTTTTCATCATAGTGCTTTTACCAATGCATAAAATGCATGGAGAAGTCATTTCGAATGACTGGTCCTCAGTGTTGTGAGAACGATGACTGGTTAAAATTTTTGGTGGTTTCTTGTTCAGTCCATAGGCCTACATCATGTGGCAAACCGGTGAGCATGTGGCTCTATTAGTATAGGAGATACCTGAAAACATATCACACTTTTCATCATAGTGCTTTTACCAATGCATAAAATGCATGGAGAAGTCATTTCGAATGACTGGTCCTCAGTGTTGTGAGAACGATGACTGGTTAAAATTTTTGGTGGTTTCTTGTTCAGTCCATAGGCCTACATCATGTGGCAAACCGGTGAGCATGTGGCTCTATTAGTATAGGAGATACCTGAAAACATATCACACTTTTCATCATAGTGCTTTTACCAATGCATAAAATGCATGGAGAAGTCATTTCGAATGACTGGTCCTCAGTGTTGTGAGAACGATGACTGGTTAAAATTTTTGGTGGTTTCTTGTTCAGTCCATAGGCCTACATCATGTGGCAAACCGGTGAGCATGTGGCTCTATTAGTATAGGAGATACCTGAAAACATATCACACTTTTCATCATAGTGCTTTTACCAATGCATAAAATGCATGGAGAAGTCATTTCGAATGACTGGTCCTCAGTGTTGTGAGAACGATGACTGGTTAAAATTTTTGGTGGTTTCTTGTTCAGTCCATAGGCCTACATCATGTGGCAAAACCGGTGAGCATGTGGCTCTATTAGTATAGGAGATACCTGAAAACATATCACACTTTTCATCATAGTGCTTTTACCAATGCATAAAATGCATGGAGAAGTCATTTCGAATGACTGGTCCTCAGTGTTGTGAGAACGATGACTGGTTAAAATTTTTGGTGGTTTCTTGTTCAGTCCATAGGCCTACATCATGTGGCAAACCGGTGAGCATGTGGCTCTATTAGTATAGGAGATACCTGAAAACATATCACACTTTTCATCATAGTGCTTTTACCAATGCATAAAATGCATGGAGAAGTCATTTCGAATGACTGGTCCTCAGTGTTGTGAGAACGATGACTGGTTAAAATTTTTGGTGGTTTCTTGTTCAGTCCATAGGCCTACATCATGTGGCAAACCGGTGAGCATGTGGCTCTATTAGTATAGGAGATACCTGAAAACATATCACACTTTTCATCATAGTGCTTTTACCAATGCATAAAATGCATGGAGAAGTCATTTCGAATGACTGGTCCTCAGTGTTGTGAGAACGATGACTGGTTAAAATTTTGGTGGTTTCTTGTTCAGTCCATAGGCCTACATCATGTGGCAAACCGGTGAGCATGTGGCTCTATTAGTATAGGAGATACCTGAAAACATATCACACTTTTCATCATAGTGCTTTTACCAATGCATAAAATGCATGGAGAAGTCATTTCGAATGACTGGTCCTCAGTGTTGTGAGAACGATGACTGGTTAAAATTTTTGGTGGTTTCTTGTTCAGTCCATAGGCCTACATCATGTGGCAAACCGGTGAGCATGTGGCTCTATTAGTATAGGAGATACCTGAAAACATATCACACTTTTCATCATAGTGCTTTTACCAATGCATAAAATGCATGGAGAAGTCATTTCGAATGACTGGTCCTCAGTGTTGTGAGAACGATGACTGGTTAAAATTTTTGGTGGTTTCTTGTTCAGTCCATAGGCCTACATCATGTGGCAAACCGGTGAGCATGTGGCTCTATTAGTATAGGAGATACCTGAAAACATATCACACTTTTCATCATAGTGCTTTTACCAATGCATAAAATGCATGGAGAAGTCATTTCGAATGACTGGTCCTCAGTGTTGTGAGAACGATGACTGGTTAAAATTTTTGGTGGTTTCTTGTTCAGTCCATAGGCCTACATCATGTGGCAAACCGGTGAGCATGTGGCTCTATTAGTATAGGAGATACCTGAAAACATATCACACTTTTCATCATAGTGCTTTTACCAATGCATAAAATGCATGGAGAAGTCATTTCGAATGACTGGTCCTCAGTGTTGTGAGAACGATGACTGGTTAAAATTTTTGGTGGTTTCTTGTTCAGTCCATAGGCCTACATCATGTGGCAAACCGGTGAGCATGTGGCTCTATTAGTATAGGAGATACCTGAAAACATATCACACTTTTCATCATAGTGCTTTTACCAATGCATAAAATGCATGGAGAAGTCATTTCGAATGACTGGTCCTCAGTGTTGTGAGAACGATGACTGGTTAAAATTTTTGGTGGTTTCTTGTTCAGTCCATAGGCCTACATCATGTGGCAAACCGGTGAGCATGTGGCTCTATTAGTATAGGAGATACCTGAAAACATATCACACTTTTCATCATAGTGCTTTTACCAATGCATAAAATGCATGGAGAAGTCATTTCGAATGACTGGTCCTCAGTGTTGTGAGAACGATGACTGGTTAAAATTTTTGGTGGTTTCTTGTTCAGTCCATAGGCCTACATCATGTGGCAAACCGGTGAGCATGTGGCTCTATTAGTATAGGAGATACCTGAAAACATATCACACTTTTCATCATAGTGCTTTTACCAATGCATAAAATGCATGGAGAAGTCATTTCGAATGACTGGTCCTCAGTGTTGTGAGAACGATGACTGGTTAAAATTTTTGGTGGTTTCTTGTTCAGTCCATAGGGCCTACATCATGTGGCAAACCGGTGAGCATGTGGCTCTATTAGTATAGGAGATACACATATCACACTTTTCATCATAGTGCTTTTACCAATGCATAAAATGCATGGAGAAGTCATTTCGAATGACTGGTCCTCAGTGTTGTGAGAACGATG